>NW_008611871.1:1541-26228 GCF_000691845.1 Merops nubicus | reverse complement strand
CGGCCTCCACCGACTCCCACCGAGCCCAGCAGCCACGGGTCAACACCAACCACACGGGGTCCACGGTCCTCATTGTCCTTCTGACTTTGGCCTTGGCAGCGCTTATATTTCGTAGGATATGTTTGGCTAACGAGTACATATTTGAGTTATGAGGTTGTTTGTCATAACGGCAGTGACTTGAATGCTGCGTTGAACCTTCTGTGTTGGGTATGACATGAGAACTGTTTACAAAAATTACTTTTTGTATTTGCGCTTAAATCCTTATGAATGTTAATGTACCTACAGGTAGATGACCTGTGAGGAAAGTAAAGTTGGACATTTAACCACAACGAGCGCTGAGCGCCCACTAGAACCTTGGAGAAAAAGTGCAGTGGAATAGGAACGTTAAGGCATGTGGGAGGGGCGTCTGTTTGAGTAATTTTATCAACTAGAAAAAGACAATTTTAAAAACATGGTTAACTCACTTTTTTTATGGAACGTAAATGCAATTAATCCCCCCATCTAAGTTAGTATAAGATCCGACGTCGGAGAAGGAATTATAAAACGAAACACTACTATGTGTTTGTGTCCCGTAACCTCTTAATTTAGAGGAGATACAGTTTTGTAACCACTTCAATTGACCATGACACTTTTCTAGAGGGGGAACACATACAAACTGGTTGTGATGCTGCTTTGTGTGTGTGATGGGGAGGAAAAAAGGGGCCAGAAAACTACTTGTGTTAATTTGCTTTTTATTCTTTTGGAAGAAAGATTGGATAATCTTTTTCAAGATTTGAATGTCCTCTTCTAATGCTCTCTCAATTGTATATCTTGTTTTGGTTTTAATTTGAATATTATATAAAACATGTTTATTCTTACAGTAGTTATAAATATGTAATATAATTATTTACCCAGAGCTATTGTCTTTTAATTATACCAGAAATATACATAATGTGTTAAACTGAATGTTTCATATGTGATTTTATTTACTAAAGAAAATTTAAACCTTATTATACTTAAACTCTCATGTATGTGAACATGCTTAAAAGAAATATTTATTAAAGCCTTGGTAGTAATAAAGAATTTCAAGCCAGTCTTTGGTTATGTTTCAAGTATCATATGGCCTTTGGGGTTTTTTTTCTTTTGTGCTAGTTTTTTTAAAACCTAAAATCTATATTGGACCCAGAGACTTTCCGCATTGTTAGCTTATTAAAAAAATAATTGGTGATATTCATGAATGCTGTGAAAACACATAAACAAGCAATAGGCCTACAACTGTTGGTTTTGAAAGGTTTTGTCTGTAAGTGTTGCAGTGAAGTAGAAGAAAGCAATCAGCAGGATGGTTTTCCTCTTGTATTAGTGTTCAGATGTAAGTGTATTCTAGTGTGTTTATTTCCAAGACAATCCAACTTAGCTAAACTTTCATTTTGTTGCTGTCAAACACGATAGCACTGACTTCAGTGATGTTCTCATCCTGTTTCTCAACAAGTATTTTGTCAAGTATTTTACCGTTCTGTTTCTAAGGGAGATGTGGAAATGAAACCTCAAAATGGAGTTATTTTTTAACACTTCTTATGGATTATTAATAAACTTGTTTGCAAGTACAATGGAACTAAGATCAAAAAATAGTTTTCTTAAGTTCAGACAAAAGTATATAGCTTGTTCAGGCAGTTGAGCATTTATTTACACATTCTGCTGCAGAACCAATTTGATGTCAATATATTAGTTGATGCTTTTTTACCTAATTGGTGTATTTATTTAATTAGAATTGAAAAAGGAACCACATCAAACCCCTTCAAAACCTCCAGATCCTGTAGCCACTGAAATAAAAGTACTCTGTTTCCTAGTTGGTATGTTGCTTGAATACCTGTTCCATTCAAGTGTTGCAAATCTGGGTTCACAGAAGGGAATTCTGAAAGAGGTCTGACCCAAAAGGCAGTTTTGCTGGGGTTTGACCTGCTTCTTCCTCTGGGAGCTTTTGCTCTGAATGCATTTTTCTCTTCCTAGAGACTCCCTGTTGTGCCCAGCAAACTTTTGCCCTGGTCCCTGTATCATGTGCTGGCTGCTGGCAGAGCAGCTCCGACTCCAGCGCAGGGGCCAGGAGCCTGCGCCACCCTTGCAGGGGCAAATTGGCTTCCCATGGTTTCTGAACACAGCCTCTTCCCTGGGTTGAATAAATAGCTGCTTTGCAGCTTCTCGTTTTCAGTTCAGTCTTTTCAAATAGAAGTTAAAATGTCTGGTTGTGCAAATACCTATTTGAAAAATAAATATTAGTGGTGACTTGATTTATGTATAGAGTTTATTGCATGTAAAGAAGTTTGAGGGTTACTGTTTTCATTTTCCTTTAAAGGTTAACAGTAAATAAAGTCATTTTCAGAGGGAATAGCTCATCTTTTCTCTCCAACAGCATAAAGATCCAGACTGAATCAGAAAATAAAATCTCTAAATTCATCAGAATACAGGCATTTTTACAATGATACCTGTCTGGAACGTGGCACAGGCAGTTTCCGGTTGAAAAAGATGCCCTGTGAAAGAACAGAAAATCTGGAAAGCCTAATGAAAAGGGACAGCCCGCTTTTGCACAGTCTGGCAGGAGGACAGCACTGTCCTGAGATTAGGGGATTGAGCAAAAAGCCGGCATGCAGAATTGTGGGTTTTTATGTAATGGCTTTAGTAAATATCCTTTAGGACCCAGTGGAAATGTTTGGTGAGGCGAACTCCACGAGTAATGGCCAATCACTAAGCGGCGATGAGGGGAAAGCTGTGAGTGAGTAGCCCTTGACAGCCTGTCTCAGACACCACCTCGGGAGAGCAGCGTTCCTACCACCCGTCACCCACGAGAGCTGCGGTTGATTCAATGTTTAGAGACGGGGGGACTTGTACTACAGGAGGTTACTGGAGTGCCGAGTGCCAGACTCCTGTTCCCAGCAAGATGCCTTATTTTGCAAAACTCCTTTTATTAATCTTTTGCTTAGTTCTTCTCGTGGAAAGCAGAAAACACAGGAGGAGGAGGTGGACAAGCCAGCTGGAGGTGCAGAGGGCAAGGTAAGGGTTATTAAAACTCCAATGTTTCTTTTCCTGGAGTGTTATAAATACATGACACTACAGAGACATAAAAATCTGTCCTGTGTCTTTGTGTCTATATATTGCATGTCAAACAGCTTTATAGCTAATGTTTTTATAATAGTCTCCGATGGTATAAGCAGTTTTAACTGTAGATGGACCTATTTAAGGCTAATGTTAATTAACTCCTAATGAGGCAGGTTTTGCAGAGGAGTTGACCACTTCAGCATGGATTGTGATAGAAGGATTCTTAGCCCTGTGTGTGAATTACTGAGAGAACTGAGAGCAGTTGCAGTTAATAGAGATGTGCAAATCTGCATATTGTTGCAGCACCATTTCAAGAGCAGGTTACTTACCTTCCTTGCTGGAATGTCTGCTGCTTGCATCCACTTGAAATTGCATGTTGTTCTCTAACAGTTTGAGGTGGGGATGTTGGTTAGCGTGTGTTGTACTAATTAATAACAAATAAATCTCTGGAAGTCATCCAGGGACTGCAAAACGAATAACATATTTCAAAGAAATCTATGGGAACATTAAATATATATTTATAGACATTTTAAAGTTAAGCAAAGACATGAGAAAGAGTTAAGGTCTTAGCAGAGTTTATTAGATTTGCTGTTGCTGAGATTTGACCGGAGGTTTACATTAGAAAAGATTATCTTCCAAACCTGTCAGACAGTCCAAAGTATGTTATCCTTTTTTGTGGTTATGTCATCCAGTGGCAATTATATCTTACAAGACTGTTCATTGTTCGAATGGCTCAAAAATAAAATTGGGTTAATCCATCTTATTAAATGGCTTCACTATGGCTGTAAACCTTCATCTTTTCGCTGAACTTTGTTGGGTTTTTTGGTTTAACACTTAACGCTTTTATAGGGTGTGTTGTTACCTGAATGTTTTACAAAGAAATGTTGTGATATAATTGAAAGCCAAGAATATCTGATGTGCTCTCAGCTTTATACTACTTATTGAAAAAATACAGTAGCATATGTTTTTAGTGACCTAAATGTTATAAAGCTGAAATGGCTAGGGCCTGATCCCAAAATCCTAAAGCCAGCTGAAGTTTTACCACTGATTTCCACCGAATCTTCATTATTGAGTAAGATCTTTCATTTAACTCTGAAAATTTTTCCAAGTCTGTGTTCTGGAAAATGTGGAGGGTTCAACAGTAGCATTTTTTTGCAAGCCATTCACATGAAGTGAAGATCATCTAATCTGAAGTAACAAAATGGCATAAAGTTTTCCTTCAAATGTGACTTTGACCTAAAGTAGTGCCATTCTCTGGGTTAAAAGTTGTTTGAATCTTCTGCACTTCATTTAAAGACTGTGAAAATAATTTACCAATTCTACAGTGCTGTTATTTTTATGAAACTGTGATAGAGTGGAAGTCAAAGCACTGCTAAAATTATTTATATAAAATAACTCCTTTGGAATAATGATTTTAATGAACAACTTTCCAGACAGGTAGAACTTGAGTAATTTTTTTGTATATATATATACACACATAACACACACACTTTAGTTTCCTATGCAATGTACTTACGTAGACGTATATAAAGGTGATAAAGAGCTATCAAATGTGGATAACATTTTAAATACAGAGTATTCCACAATATTTTTTTTTAAAAGGATGTATGGGGCAATGACACTGATGTTTTAAATTTCCAGTTCCATAGATCTAAACCAGCAATGAATAATGGACTCTTCTAGTAAAAGGATATTAACACTAGTTTCTATGCTGGTTTTCTAATCATGTAAGATAAATTAAAACAGTGTGGGTTTAATAACTTAATCACATTTTCTACTTAGTATTTCTCTTGGTGACTTACCATAAGAAATACAGTAAATATGTTAGCCAAGAAAATGAATTCCTATGTTTGGGAATCTACATTTGGTAAGTTTGATATTTTGGTCCTTTAAGGTGATATATCAACCTGACCTAAAGATCTGTATATTGATTTCAAGAAGGCAGCTTGGATTTTGCAAATGCAGAACCTTTTCGGCTCTGTCCTTCATAGAGGTTGAGGGTTGTATGGAGGTTCTTACCCCCAGGGCTCTATGGGCTGGGGTGGCTGGTCCTGCAGGTGCCCAGACATCTGCTGCTATGTGTAGACAGAGAAGTTGAGCCTTCATGGGAAAGGAAAATGCTAACACCAGGTTAGGGGTCTGGATTTAGGAATGCAAAATGAGAAATGCCAAGTTAAAGGTTTTCTTCTCATCCTTAATTACTCCCCAGTACTGAACTGTAATGCATTATTTTTTTCTATGAGTGGTACCTCACTCAGCATGCAGAATGGATAACTCTTGCTTAAGTAGAAACTGTCGTGCTTCATTTTCTCTTATGCCTGCACCCTGCACCTCACTGATACTGCAACTCTTCTACAAAACAGAAGTAGGACTTAAAGAAGCAGCTGCCTCTGTGCAGCACTGGCCATTGCTTGGGGCAGCTTCACGCTATGCTCTGGAGAGCCTGGGCTTTGTGTAGGAAACTGATGTGTGCTCACTGAGTAGCTGCTTCTGGCTTTGGACTTTGATAGTAGTTTTTCTACATCTTCCAGGGCTGTGGTTCCTGTCTCTTATCTTACAAAACTGGGTGGAGGGATTCAGTAACACCTGTTTGTATGGAGTCAGGAGCCTTTTTGCCACTGTACAAGCTGGTGAAGGGTGCACGAAACAAAGGGCTCATAACTAACAGGTTGGTTGGTTAAATATTTTGCCTTTGATTCTGTTTTAGAGAGATCAAGTAATAATTGAACTGCAAATTAAAACCTGTTAGAGTCACCTGGGTGATTGCTGGGCAGGGGATTTTGGCCTCAGTGTTAACCTGCACATGAGGGAATAAATTTCTGGAGAGGAAGCAAAGACTTTGGTGCTGAAGGGGAGTTGCAAGTGTGGAAAGGTGCAGCTGTATATGTCAGCTGGGTCATATGTATATGTCAGTCTGTGCTGCCGTGTTGCTAGCTGGGACTTTCCAAGAAGCTGCATACTACTGCCAGGGCATGCTGGTCTTGCCATGTATACAGTGTGTGTGTGTGTGCTGGTAGCTTCCTTGGAGCATCAGTCTTACTGTAAGTGCCAAGCAAGTGCTGTTGGCATGTCTAGCACTGGACTGGAAACAGTTTGGGATACTCTTTGGTAGCTCTGTGGTGGCTGCAGCTCAGGAATCGCAAACAGATGCTGGTGGTCCTCTTAGGCTATCCCATATGGGCAGAATTTCCACACAGAAATAGAGAAACTCTGAAAAGTAGTGCTTTTGTTAATATTTATTGCTTTATGAAAATTGCTGGTAATGCGTATTGCTCTGCATAAATTGTCCTAGAAGAGAGGGCTCAGAAGACATTTGCCACCTCAGTTGTGCCTGTGAGTGCTGTTTCCAATGGCACTGAGCAGGCAGACACAGTCTGGCTCTGAGTCTGCCTGCTCCTTGCTCCTGACAGTTGTGCAACACCTCATGCTTCAACCAGCAGAAGTACCACTTGGTATTTTGAAATAGCAGTTGCCTTGAGCTTGTTAGCTAAAGACTTCCTGCCAAGGTTTTTGGAAGTGGTCAGTGATTTTGAGTATCTCATTAGAGATGTAATTTTCAGGATGTGCTACACGGCAGCTTTAGACTGGGACCCAGGAGGAGACCATCAGGACATGGCAGCACAGTGCATGGCACATGGACTGCTTTTCCAAACAGCAGTCCACTGGGGAAAGCAGCCTGCTGATCCCTGCTGACACGGCTGAGGCTGGCAGGTCTGCTCCCTCCGTTGCCGTGCAGGCCTGCATTTTTTAACTCAGCTTTCAGCCAGTTGCCCCTCCTGATCCTCTCAGATGTATGGCAGTTTCGCAGAAAATGAAGTATCTGTAAGTGGCACCCACAAGGGAGTGTTTCTGCATAAAACATCTTTGTGAATTTTACTCATCCTACTGTTGTTGGCTTTGGGCTGGCTGGATATAGGAAGAGGCAAGGAGTGAAGGGTTTGGGATACACTTGGTAAAAAAAGGCTCTGTTTATTGCTGTGAAGAACAAATATATCCTGCATTCATCTTTTAATAAGATAAAACCATGAGCAATTGTAGAACAGATTTTTTTTTTTTTTTTCCTGGTTAAACCCCATACCTTATAAAACCAAGCAAAATTGGGGAGGTCCCACAAGGTGGAGATATTCCTGACGTGTACCATAACAGTGATTGTCTCTGAGTTTGTCTCCATCATTTTCCAGAGTTTGATTTAGGGTTTTTTTCTAGAAATCTGGCAAGGGAAGTCACTTTCCTTCCTGCTCCAAGCATAAAACCACAGATGTGTCAGTATGGAGCATGTTACATCCAGAGACAGGGCAACAGAGTCCATCTGCCCTGCAGCTCTGGAAGTGATAGGGATTGCTGGGGCTATGCATATAAAGCAGGATAGACCTGCCTTGTTGTGGAGCTACCAGAGCCTCGTGGGCAGCTGGGGCTCATTGAGCCATTGAATTGGTGGTTCTGACAGGCAATGGAAGTATTGTGGTTTGAGGCTTGGAATGGGGGTGTGACCTTCCAGCAACTGGGAGGACCCTGGGTGGGGGTGAACCATTGTATTACCTCCCCTTCCCACACACACTCTGATAAGAGGCAGGGAGTGGTTTCTAGTTTCACTCCTGCCTTGGAGCTCGGAGAGGGAGGTTGTCCTTTCACTCCGTGGGACCCGGGAACCATGTCTGAGGGTTTTGTATATTTTATTTTTTGTACTTTTCCCCAAATCTTTGTATATATTATTTTTCTTACCTCCCTTTTTCGTTTTCTGTTCCTTGTTAAACAATATACTTCATTTTTTTTTCCAAAGTGTCTCTCTCTCGCTGTGGGGGGGGAGAGGCGAGTACATAGTTCTGTTCCGTGTGGGTCCTGCCCTGAACCCCTTTTTGCACGGAACCAGGACAGGAATGAGACCTCAAAAAATGTATGACCTTGAGATTCCCAGCTTGTCAGAAAGTTCTGAGACAGTATCTGGTCCCATGCAATCTGTGTACGTTAATATTAAAATTATAGAATCATTAAGGTTGGAAAAGACCTCTCATCAAGTCCAAGCATCACCCAACACTGCCATGACCATCAAATCATGTCCCTAAGTGTCACATCTACACATTTTTTGAACACCTCCAGGGATGGTGACTCCACCACCTCCCTGGGCAGCCTGTTCCAGTGCCTCACCACCCTTGCAGGAAAGAAATTCTTCCAAACTTAAAGATACACATCTCTGTGGGATACACTCATAACATAATGGAGATAAAATTTGGGAATGCTCGCCTAGGAGCAAGTTAATTGTTATGGGAGTCACAAACTGTTACTGTACCTTCTCTTTTTCATTTATCCTCTAGGGGATTTTTGCAACAGTCCTATGCTTTGTTGGTTAGAAAAACAGGAGGGTTTGTACCTTTCTTGGTGCTAGGTTTGCACAGTGTGCATCTTCTCCAGCCTGATGTGGCTGTGGCTGCTACACAAAGTAAAGGACACCCTCAACTAATGCATTTTGACATTTTTCCCCCAGAGAATATACTGAAGTGTGGTAAGTTTTTTCACTAAAACTGTAGCAATATTTTCCAAATCCCAACAGGAAATGGGATAAAAGGAGCCAATGTCCCATGACCGTGTGATACCCTCTTCACAGAATGTCAGAGGGTGGCTCTTGTTGTGACCTCAGTCATTGCTGAATGACTTAGGGTGCAGAACCCTCCTGGACAGCAGCTGCCAGCCGCTGCACCGTGCTCCAGCCAGAGATAATGTTTCCTTTCAGGCTCACCACTTAGTGTACACCCTAGAGCACGTGGACTGTTTCCAGTTTTGTAAGTTCTTTATGTTGCTCTGGAAAGCTCCAAACGTCTGCATAGATACCCGCTGCTTTTTGGAGTCCTGTTGAGCTGTGTTCTGATTTCTTATGCTATCCAAATTTAATTTTCTTTGATCTGTTTGCCTATATAAAAAGAGTCTATTTTATGCATTTGAGAACAGTTCTGAATAAAAGTGACTGGAAAGGAAAATACAAAAAAAAAAAAAAATTAGGGCAATAGTGGAGAAGCCTTTACAGAAGCTCAGTGAGATGTCCCCTTCTCTTTTCTGTAAACAGAAACAAGTCCTCACAAAAGACAGTTTTATGAAACTCATGCCACTTGAGCAAAGTGTAAACAGCAATAAATTATATATGAAGAATGTGACAAAAAAGAGAAAGAGAGATGAGTGGCTTTAAAAGAATAACTGTGGGCTGCAGAAAGTGCACAAAGCTGAAAGAAACCCTGACAAATCTATAATCAGAACTTCTAAAGACCATAAATACATCAGGGAGGATTTATGAGCTACTGGTGATCAGATTGTCAGTGAAGGTGCCCGATGGACAAGAGCGTTCCGTGAGTCCTTCAGCTCTGTAAAGGCTCTGGTGGCTGCATTTGTTTTTGCTGCAGATATGAGATACTTCCCATGTCCACCAGTGGTGGAGGTGGCATGGAATACCTCCTGAAGAGAATTAGAAGATACCAGCATAGCTCATGTCACTTACTGTTATAAAAAAAAATGTTGGTTTTTTTTTCTAACAAAGTTGGTCTTGCTTTTTGTTTAAATGGATAAAAATAGTTATTATCCATTTCAGAGCCTGTGTAGACTGTCTGTTGTTAAGAATACCGCTATACAGAATCTTTGTAAATGGATTAAATTGATTAAAAATTAAATGACAGACCTCTGTCTGTAAATTCTGAGTCATCTGTCGTGTATGTGAAGGATTTGGCAGAGACTGATGATTAAATGCAGGCTATTAAATGTAACCCCTGGCTCAGGAAGTTCCCGAAAAACTCTTATTTTCTTTCAAAGGCAGTGCCAGTGTCCCCAGCCAGCCCTCTGAAGCCTCTGCAGCCACAGACTTGCCCTTAGCAACTCTACTGCGTGCTAGTTGTTGTTGTTTGATGGATGTTAAACGAGCTTGGTGTTTCAGTGAGGCTGTGACATTGATTTACACAACAGCATTGTAATACTGTCAGGGTTTTCCATACTATTTCCTCATACTGCATGCAATCCAAAGTTTCCTTGGGTTTTTAATTCGATTTTTCCCCACCTATTCTTTGAGTAGAGAGGTTTGATGGGACACTCACTGGTACCTAGGAATTCCCATATGGTTAAAGTCAAGCAGGCTCAGGAAGATCACTCTTCTCCACTTCCAGCTTTCCAGGTACAGAGGCTGTACTTTGCCAGCAGCCCCAGCCTTTGCAAAGGAACAAAACCTCCCTCTGCAGCAAGCTGTTCAAACTCAAAATTTTGCCTCCAACCATTCCCATTAATGGGTCTACTTGATTTTATCCCTCTGCTTTTGGGTAAAAATTAATGCAGCTATGTTGGGAGTGCATTTGTCCCACCTGGCTCTTTTTTCTACAGCCAGCAGGGAGAGAGACTCTCCAACATCCCAATTTAAACAGGAGCCCATGGTCAGGTAAAGAGGATCCGAATTTTCCTATGTGTCCTGAAGCACAATGGCTTATATTTCTTCAAAACATGCATTTAGTATTTTTTTTTTTTTTAATTCTGTCACTTCTATTTTACCTCCCTATTAAAGTAAGCATGTTATCCATGTTAGCAGCAGCTATCAATGCCCCTTAGGTTTTACCATTTCTGTTCTGAGTTGAATGCTCTGGTGGGAAACGTTTATTCTGATCTGCTATTTATGCTCCTTTTGCTCATATTCATCATGATTTGTATTCTGATGACCCTAAAACACACCCATGGCCCTTCCACAACCACATTTCTGAGTGTGGTGATGGTTTCCTAAGCTCTGAATTCTTGACCAAGTTTTTAAGCCTAATTCACCATCATTTTTGTATCTAATAGAGTAGCCCTTTCATTTTATTTCTGCCAGATTTTTGGTCTTTACCAACCAGTAACATTTATCCCATCCGGGCAAATGATTCTGAGCCCTTTTGAATAAAGTTCTTTCTATTTATTTTTATTCTTTTTAGTAAGTTACTGACAAACAGCTAATTGCAGCAATAATTACAACTTTGTCAGATCTTATGTACAGAGCAAAGGAACTGAGGAACCTTAATGGTTCGAGCCCTGCTTCCTGTGCTGCTAATGAATGCTAGGGATGCTCATCTGGATTTTCTTCCAAAAGTCCATGCAGTATCTGTCTGTCTGTCTGATGTTTAGTTAGCTACTTAGGCCATTTTAATGACTTGCTCACACTTTTCTCAGGGGTTTGTTGTCATCCTTGTTCTACTGTTATATAATCTCTCAAATAAAAAGCTAGGACTTTTTATGCCTTAATATCCAGGAAAGTAAAGGACTGCAGATCTTGCTAACTTCTTTAGACAAAGCCCCTCTTTTCCTGCTGCTGTGGAGGGAAATGGTTGATTTTTTTTCATGGTACAAAGGCAAAGTAAGCCCTCTGTCCACAGAAGCTGCTGGTACTCAACTGAAGTTCATGGGGCAGATCATCTCAGGATAGCGTGTGACATTGCATGACCACCACTGAGAAGAGCTTTCTCATGATAATGTCACCTTGGTACCCAGCCAAGTCCTGGCTGGGTAATGTGTGGACAGAGTCAGCTGCTTCTACTGTTGCCTGCTCTGTCACATTTGCTGCATCCTGGCTCCTCCATGAGATGCAGTGCTCTTGGCCTTGTGCCTCCCTGGCAGCCATGGTGCCCAGGGTGGAGAGAGCACCATGTCCACCTTGGAGCTGGCTGAGACAGCAGGGCTGCCTGCAGTGGGAGGTAGGTCTGAGTTAATGCTGTGGAGAAGCAGCGTTGGGGCTGCCACACTGGCCTGTGCCACGGTGCTGGCAGCAACCCCACTTCTCTCCCCGAGGCTGCACCCACAAAGCTACTGCTCCTGCAGCTCTGAGATCAGGCTGGCAGAATTCGGCTGCAGAGATATCAGATCAATACTACTGCTGTCTTTTGCAGCCACATCTATAAGAAGAACCATGACATGACCAAGTCCCGGAAAGGAAAGACAGAGCAGCTTCTCAGAGTTGATGAACATGACTTCACCATGCGGCCGGCTTTTGGAGGTGAGAATAAAATGGTTCTCTTGATTTCATGCTAATCCAATTAGAAAAAAAAAAAAAAAAAGTCTCTGGCCAGGTGCACCAGTGTGAAGGGAAAGGACTTTGTTGGTCTTAGGAGACATCTGAGGCAATTCAGAGGGGCCTCACAGCCCTCTCTGCTCTGTACAGCTCCTGCACGTCTTCCTGTTGCTGGAGCTGGCTCTTCTTTTGGCTAGTGTGCCCCAGAGCTTAGGATGGACCCTCCTAGTAAGTGTTTTGCTCCACTGAGAATATTAAAAACCTGCAGGTTTTACTATTCATTTATAGTTGTGAAGTTGCAATGATCTTTTCAGCTGACATGATCAAACTGCAAAGTAAAGAACTCATGAGGTGGATCACAACCCATGCTTGCTAGGAGGAAACAGCGTATTTTTGTCCAGATAAAATCTTGTCTCAAACACTCTAAAATAACCAAAAGAACAAGAGGGGAGGCTTCTATCACCTTCACTTCTGTTTTTTGTCATACCCAGTTACTGAAATGCGCTCACCTGATCTTTCTACTCATTACTGCAGAGGTAAGAGAGTACCTGAATAAAAAATGTGCTGGAATACACTATGGAGATTCCTCTTCTGATTAGATCAAGAACCAAGCCTGTCCAGAGCTAAGGGTGGAGTTTTCTGCAGCTTTCACTGAATGACTAATATTCCATTCTTTGTCAATTTGCCTTCTGGGATGAATTGCAACATCTCCCTGTCCAGTGGGTCACATGGATATTTTGCATTTTGCACATAGTCCATAAATCAGAGCTTGTCTAGCCTTCTGGCTCCTTAAGTGACTGGAAAGATGTTTGTTGCCCCACAGGGCAGATGTGTCAGTCTATAGCAGAGGCCAGTCCCCATGCTCACAGTTCATATACCTCCATACACCACAGTCCAAAAAGTGTCATCACCAGTGGGTTTTTTTCCCCCTACTCTGATGTACAAACAAGCTGCAGTCCAGCCTGCCCACTGGAGGTAACTCTTTTAATCATCAGTGGTAAACTTGACTGGCTATTTCTAGAGCTGAAGAGTTTGTATTAAATTGTCCTCTGGCTGGAACATGTGCTGGCCCAAAGCCCCAGGAGATTTGCCCACCTAACAAGGCCAGGTGTGCAGCTGAGGGTCAAAGCTGAGGTCTGGGAGCTGGCTCTGGAGACACGGCACATGCCTCTTCCTTTGTGACTCTGCTGTACAAGTGATGCTGAATGAACTGGTCCCAGGCTCCTCACCTGCTCCAGGTGGATATCTCCTGGACAGTGATACTGCTGCTCCACCCTCTGGTTAGGGAAAAGAAGATTATGCAATAAGCTAAGGCTTATTGTTGGCATTTCCTCTCCTGCCAGGTTGCCTCCTTTCAGCAGAGTGGATTTGGGAAGGAACCTGACCTCCGAAAGGTGAAAAGATCAGGGAGCGATGAGATGGCCGTCAGGTCACTGTCATGGTCATGGTCACTGTCAGGACTGTCCAGCCAGTCACCTTCTTGGCTCAGTCTCCTGTTTGTTTATTTTGTCTTGGTTTTCTTCACCTGACTTTCTAGGTTTCACTTTTCCATTCTTCTGTCTGCAAAGCCTGAATCTGTGAGCTGTTGGCTGGATGTGCACTGTCCTCAGTCTGGCTTTGTTGTGTTGGCACGCTGCTCCATCATGGATATTGGTGATCCCACACGGCTTGCCCAGCACAGCAGTACTTTATCATAGAATCACAGAATGGTTTAGATTGGAAGGGACCTTTGAACATCATTTTGTCTACCCCCCTGCCATAGGTAGGGCCATCTTTCACTAGAGCAGGTTGCTCAGAAGTCCATCCAACCTGACCTTGAACACTTCCAATCACGGGATCAGCACTTCATTGATTTTGATCAATATTTCATTGATTTGTGTCACTAGATTGTATGTTGTCTTCTGAAGGGGGATAGGAGGTTGCATGGTTTCATACACATGAAGATGGATTGCTGATTTGGTATGCTTCATCTTTCCCAACAGAAGACTAGACCTAGATATGCTCTGTTGAGTGAGTTCACTAAAGTGTACACAGATCCTAAGTTCAAGGTATGCCCTGTCCTGTTATAAACTCAGAGGGTCCCCCCTACCTCCCATGCTGTAGGTTCTCTGTCCTTCTCATCTTTAAAGGCCTTTAAAGAGAGCAATGTGGAAAGCTCCTGTGGCTACTTTTGAAGCTTTATTCTCCTACATTCAGATAATCTGTCTGCAAATACATTTTCCTCTGACCATTTTCGCTCCTTACTGGAAGGTTGATGCCTGTGCTGGAATTGTTCCTTTTATCTCAGAGAAGAGAAGATGGTATTTCTGTTGCTGGAGATCATCCCCACTTGCCCCCAGTCATGCTGTGAGGTGAGCGTGCTCATTCTAGCAGCTCTCCTGGAGCAAACGAGAGGGGAGGAGCGAAGTGCAGAGGCAGGCTCAGATTTGGTGACACACAGGACCCCAGGCTGGTAGCCCCTAGGACAGATAGAGCATGCATAGTATGCAGTTGCAGGCACAATGTAGACAGGACCATGCACAGCTTATAAATTATGGCAATGGGAAGGAGGACAATCCCAAATGCTTGTGTTTTGCCAGTTCATGAGACAGCTCATGAGACAGCAATCACTATCAAACTAGTCTCACTGAGGGTGGCCATCCAAGCCATAGTTTGTTGTATTAAAATTCAAGGGAATAGAGCAAACAGAGGAAAATAGCCAGCTCAGAGAGCGAGACTGCGGCTATGAGATTCTTATTTGTCTTGGTGACTCTAGGTTAAATAGAGCTGGTTTTAACAGCAAATAGTTTCCCCAGCCAGTGAAGTCAGTGACAAATTCTGTTCATCCCAAAGGGGAGGGATTAGGCTTTCCCTTTCACAGCCAAAAATCAGTCTCTGTTGGAGGGAATCTTTCTAGTCTTCTAGGTAGCAGAGAAAAGCCTCAGAAGAAATGCCTCAGAAACTCAAACTGCTTGAAGTTCAGGATGCTGTTTTAGGTTTTCAGGTTTGATTTGGTTTGGTTTTTAAGCCAACCTCTGTTTTAGGGCTTGTCTGGTGACTTTCTGAATGCCTGATGTGGACAGGTTGGAAGTGTTTCTCTGTCCTCAATGTAGCTGTTACCACTCTGGCCAAAAGACCTGCTGGCTCCTGGGTCTGATGGGGCGAGTGACAGGGCTTCTCTAGGAAGACATTTGGATTCCTTCCCTCGACTTGGTTGGAGATAGCTGGGGAGCCACTGTGTATTCTCTTTTTTTATTTTTTACTAGCTGGATGTATGTCAGGGCACGATGCCAGTGCTTTTTGGGGAAGCTGAGGGGTTCTGTTCTGTTGTGCTGATGATTTTGGTTTTAATGTCCAGTGTCAACACTGCACTGTATTTCTGAAAACAGACAAAAAATTTTTGTAATTTTTATCACAGAGTGTCACAGAGCCCATGAGGATCACCCCTGTGCACAGGTCACACCAAATAGACAGATACACATAGTTACATGGCTACTCTTCCCATGCTAATGTAACTACATTTTAATCTCCATTTTGTCTTGTTTTCCCATGCTACCTCCCATCATGTCACAAGGATACTCCTAGAGCCTAAAAGCTCAGAGTAACATTGATAAAGTTGAGAAATATCCTAACAGCCTTCAGTGAGAAGGTGACTTCATTTACAAAGGGAAAACATGGTGTTTCTTCAGTTTTTACTGAAAGTCTCCTTGCCTTACCTGGGACAGAGGTGGGACATTAGCAAAGTGGTGCTGAAGTTGCGTGTGATAAGGAGCAAAACACAGCAAGAGCTTTGTGGAGGCTCCTGCCCTGGAAAACATGACTCACTTGCGCACAGGCAGCTCAGGTGCTACCGGTTCTTGCACAGCTACAGAATTTTGCAATGTGGGTTTAGTGACAGATGATAAGCCTGATGGAAGGAAAAAATGTAAAGGAAAGAAAACAAAAGTCTGATAAGAGGCAACCCTTATATTTTCTGCTGTAATGTTCTCCGTCAGGCAGTCACAGTGATTTGCTATGTACTCTGAGGCCTCCCAGTTTTTTGCTGCAGCAATGTCAGTCAAACTGATGTGGCCTGACCTGTGTAGGATAAAAAGGCTTTTGTACTGTAGAAGCAGAGCAGAGGAGCTTGTGGGAAGCGTGTGACTTCAGCTGGTCTCTGCCCTAAGACCCTCCTTGCTCTCTGAGAGCAGCTGAAGGACCACGGTCTAATGGAGAGTCCGGCCCCGTGGAATTGCATTGAGCCTGTGATGTTGTGGTGCAGGTGGGAATGTCAATTCATCCCTGGAAAACATAAATAGCATCATAAGGAAATTATGAGTGATATTGGACTATAAAGACATGAAATACTGTAAAAGCGATGGTTCCCAAGCTTGGTAGAATAATGGGCAGCTATTAACCTTCAACATTTTTTCTGGAGCAGTCTAAAACTTCACCACTGAACTTTAAGCTAAAGGGGGATGTGGTCTCAGCTGCTTTACAGTGGCCACAGTGACTCTTGCTGGTCTGCAGAGGACAGTCAGCAAACTGACAGTTGATCCCATGTCTGTGACCACTGGACAGAGCAGTCTGGGGTTATCCAAGGTGATACGGAAGAAAAACTTTTGAGAAAGATGAAGGGTTTTTCAGGAAAAAGTATCTTTGTGAAGAGCAAGGGAACAAGCAAATGTTGTGTAAGTTCTGTTATTAACAGCCCAATAAGCATGGTTGTCTTGGCTGCTCTCAGCCCATTAGAGACAAGCTATTGGGTACTGTGGTAATGACAAAGATTTTTGCTTTGCTGATATTCAAAGTAGCCTCTGTGAGCTCAAATAGACTGTGTTTGTTATGACCCTCAGGGAGTTATCTCCGTGTCAGTGACCTTGTTCTAGCTAGCAGATGTTCAGGTATTATTTACAAATATTAATATTTAAAGATTATGTAAATGTTTGGTTTGCTGCCTTCCTTAAACATCCATTTTAAGCATTTCATCTATTACATCTCATATTTTACAGGGAGCCTGTGAATAAGCAGCTTTAGCTGATACTTAAAATAGCTGTATTTTCTTTGCTGAGGAACAGCCTAATGCTGTACTTTTATTATATTTCTTCATAGCCTAATAGCCTAACAACAACTGGTCCTCGCTGCCCTTTCTGGGCAGTATTTTTGTCGGGGTGGATGAATGGGAGTGAATGAAGCATAAGTAGTTCACTAAGGGTTAGTATCAAGGGCTGGAATAAAATTTACTTCTCCCTTGATGGCCAGCTGTCAGTGAAATGCAGAGGAACAAAGATGTCTGCAGTCACATGGCAGCTGATGAGCATATCCTGGTGGTGGCTGCCTGGAAGCTGCCCACACCTAAGAGGTCCCCAAAATATATGTGTGTGTATATATATATATAAATATATTCATTTTTTAAAAGTATACATGCACACACACATGCAGAAACACTGAAAACTGTTTCGCAGCTTGCAGACATGGGGCCTCTTACAGAGATGGCAGCAGTCTCAGACTTGTTTTTTTCCCAATGTAGATATTTTTATCTCAGGGCCTACGTCTGCCTCACTCCTTCTAAGATAGATGAGGGCACAGCGACTATCTCAGAGAAAAACAATCAGCCTTTGAAATCACTGCCAAGAAGAAAAAATTAAAGAGCTGTCGCAAAGCTTTAGTCTCAGAGCTGGAGTGGAAATGTGAGACCAGGCATTTTCATGGTAGCATGCTATTCCCTATCTTCCAAAGACTGCTGCAGTGGTGAGAAATAAAAACCATGTTTGTGTCTGGTGTCTGGTTCTGACTGGGAACTGGCTGGTCCTTTGCAGTTTTCATGCTGTTCCTCAGTGGGTGGTTTTAGGTGCCAAGACACAGTGGGAATTGACAGGATTTAATGTTGGGCACCTTCTGAATTTCCAGAACAGGACTTGTGGAAACCTCCTGGGATCCCTGGAAGGGTTAGCCCCCGACCAGATGTCCCATGCAACCTGGAACAGAGTTTGGTATTCAAATAGGAGTTTTTGCAAGGTGAAACAAGCCATGAAGTCTTCTTGGTGTCAGAACCCACCCAAAATGGTGTCTTGTTGGGTCCATCTATTCTCCTTGCATAACCACTGAATGCAGGTGCAAAGTGGGTCTTCTTTAAAGGTATTCTTTATCTTTTCTATATGCAGTACCTAAGTTGAATGTATAATGGCTTTCACTGAAGAGCAGGTCACAAAAGAGAGCAGCTCACCGCAGAAGAAAGAGAAATGAGGGACCACTTTCACTGCTGATTCTCAGGACTTCAGGTTGTGATTTTGGCAATTGAATAAAGACATACAAAGCCACAAACACCTTGACAGGCTGGTCCTTGGGTATCTCTTTAATAGCCAAGTTTGACCCGAGGCAAGGGCACTGACATGCAGGAATTTACAGAAATACGATGCTGCTGATGCAGTTTTGGAAGGCAGTACCTTTCCAGTGAGAAGGTGCAAGGGTGCTCTACCACGTCACAAGTAAATCCTGTGCAGAAATTGTGGGGCTAATGGACACTGCCCAGTATAAGAGAGAAAGCAGAATCACTCCCATTGGCCTTGGACTGTGCTTTAGGTCGCTTAAATCTTCTCTCAACATGCAAATATAAATATTTCCTACAAAAAGAACACTTGTTTTCTACTTCAAATTTTTTTGTCAGTTTTTCTAATTACTGCGTGAGTTTCTTGAGCTTGCTTGGAAATTGCCACTGTGCTGTGTCTGAAGTGCAAGGGGAATAGTTTATAGGTGGGTTCATTTATGTGTTGTAAGCAGAAGACTGTAAGTTTTATGAAGTTTTTTAAGAGTCTGGGGTTTGCTTTTCTGCTGAATTAGGATTTCAGTTCTGCAAGATAGTGCTGTGGACACTGACAGAGATAATTGATGTTGACGTGTTTGCTGTTTCTGGAAGAAATGCTTCAGTTGAAGGTTATACAATTTCTCCCTAGACCTTGATCTATAAATACTTGAGCTCATGTTTAATTTGAATAATTCTGTGAATTTGGCTGGCATTTTTCAAAGACCCTAAAGTATGAGCTGAAAAGCTTCTCTGCGCTGCACTCTGAGCAAAGCAGCACTGCTTCCTCTTCTCAGCCAAATCCACAGATTTCACATGGATCTGTTTAACTTCCCATCCAGCAGTGAACATCCTAGAAAGGAGCCTGAGCTTTGACATTTCTCCAGCATTTCAGTATTCAGCTGTTTTCCTGCTTGTAATTCTCCAAGCTGATCCTTCTGTTTTTTCCTCTCTTTGAAGACAAAATGAATACTGATAAAATATTGTTTATGACAATGGAAAGCTGGTCGAGCAGGACTTTTTTACTTCCAATGCTACAACCTAAGTTACTTTTGTCTATCTGTTCAATGTGTCAGATACCATCTCAGCTGTTCTTTTGCCATTCACACCTTCCTCATCCTCTGCTCCTTCTCAATAAGTAGGTTGTTTTCTGTTTGCTCATCCCTAGTGGTGTTTGATGGGGAATTTGGCAAAGCATCTGGAGCTCCAGTGGTTCAACTGTTTAGTTTCCAGAAGGACAGGATTAAAAAGCTAGCAGTTCCAAATTGACTCCAAGGATTAATGAGACCAAAGACCTCTAAAGATCTTTTTGTGACCGATCAGCAGACGTTTAATTCAATGGTATGTGCTGTAGCCAAGATGACCTTTAAGCAAACCCAGGGTTTGTTCCTGTGGTTTAAAGAGCGCATTTCTTTACAGAGCTCCTGTTTTGCTTCAGATGCTGTGTGCATTTACAATATTGCTCACATCGAGTGCCTCTGCAAAACTGCATCTTAGTAAAAGTGTTGGAGTCACAGGCCAGTATGCAGCTATCATTATCAGTTATCCTCATTGACTGGAGCAGGACTTGGTGATCATTCAATTCCTGCCACTGTCTTCCAGGCAGCAACATTTGGGCTGGCCCCACTGGCTCTTCACCCTCTCTTTCCCCCTCAGCCCAACCTCTTGTCCAGGCCTCCTCCAAAAGGTCTTGGTGTCTCACTGTGCTCTTGTTCCCATTCGTGTGCTTTCTCATGACCTCAGTCCCGGGTGCTGACTGAGGAGCAGGGAGAAAGGAAAAGCAGTGATTGCTGCTGCTGATTGCTGCAGGATTTTCTCCAAGAAAGGCAGGGTAAATATTTCCACTGATAAGTAAGTTTTACAGTCTCTCTCTTCTCTCAAGGACTTTACAGACTGTCCAGCTTTACAGTGATCACCCTTTATTTTGGGTTAAATAAAGCTTCAAGGAAGTTCCAGACTGAACCCTAGACTTTGGCCTTGCAATGAGGTAACAGATGGTTATAGTATCATAGAATAGTTTGGGCTGCAAGGGACGTTAAAGATCATCTAGTTCCAACCCCTGTGCCATGAGCAGGGACACCTCTCACTAGACCAGGTTGCTCAAAGCCCCATTCAACTTGGTCTTGAACATATCTGGTGATGGAACATCCACAGCTTCCCTGGGGCAACCTGTTCCAGTGTCTCACCACTCTCATAGTGCAGAACTTCTTCATAATTTCTAATCTAAGTCTACTCTCTTCCAGTTTAAAATGGTTGCCCCTCATCCTATCACTACATAGAGCAGAGTAGAGGGGGAGAATCACCTCCCTTGACCTTCTGTCCACGAGTCTTCTGATGTAGCCTGGGGTACAGCTGGCTTTCTGGGCTGCACTCACACATTGTTGGCTCATGTTGAACTTTTCATCAACCAGCACCCCCAAGTCTTTCTCCTCAGGGCTGCTCTCAATCCATACTCTGCCCAGCCTGTATTTGTGCTTGGGATTGCCCCGATCCACGTGCAAGGACATTGCACTTGGCCTGGTTGAGCTTCATGAGGATAGGATAGGTCCATCTCTCTTACCTAGTAGCTAAACTGAGCATTTGGTGCTGGAACATGAAAAAAAGAAATGAAAGTTGATACAGTATTTTTATCTTCAAAAGCAGACAGGGAAGGGATAGGAAAGAGGGACAAACATCAGCTTGGCAGTGTTATTCTGTTTGTGGGTTTGGAGTTTTGTATATGGTTTGCAGTTGCTATTTTTTGTAATTTCTGATTAGTGTTCAGTCAAGCATGGGAATCACAGCAGTAAATACACTTTGGATGGGTGTTGATTTCCTCAGTCAAGGCTAAATTAAGCATTCATACACAGAGAGTGACTCTTGCAGTCTGGAGGTTGGGGAGGGCTGCCCAGCACGTGCTGGGCATGCAGCGCCTCTGCACCATGCAGTGACCAGTGGGAAGTGCCATGGATGACCACTCCAATCCTCTTATAGCATAACCTGGTTGTGCTGTGAAGCTGTCCTGGCAGGTACTGTCTCCCCTGTTAGCACCATGCCTACCACAACACGGCTGTTTGGGCTGGCAGCACTGTGGGTACTACCACAAAGTCAACAGTTGTGCCTGACAAAGAATTATATTAATTGCAGATGCTTTCTAGAGCAAGAGCCAGAGGCAGACCTGATGGCAGCCTTGTGCCTGCAGTGATGCGGTCTGGGTAGGACCACGGAGCCTTTCTGAAGTGTCTTATGCTGAGCATTGAGCCTTGCTTTTGCAGAGGCCCAAGTTACATAGCAAAAATATGGCTACACTGAAGAGCTATCGAGTATTTAAAGACATTAAGGGAATAGATAAGTATTTTAATGATTTCCCACGTTCCTCTTGATAATCATGCATACAGCTTCATGAGGTATCTGAGCAAAGGAAGGAACTGGCTACCAATAGGGCACTGCATATCAGCAAGCTTGTGTTTTTTCCCCGTTGATTATACTGCACATCATGCATGCTATCACCACAGATAAAGAGCTTTTTGCTACACAGTTTACCTTGTTTTAAAAAAATCCAAGACGTATTTTACTGAATGGGAGGAGTGTCATATAGGATTTGTTTCTCTTGGTTTTGTATTTAACTTTACTCAATGTGTTAAATAATCAGAGAAAGTAGAAAGAAGTGTGGCTGCAACCAAGGTAAAAACTCAGAGCATGATTTTGTATTGAAAGGGACTGCAATAAAATACTATGTGTAAGTCAGGAAAGGTTTGTAGAGAGATGCAGCATGATGTAGTAGGTCAACTGAAAGAACCAGAAGTAGCAAACCACTGTTGTGTTACAGGTGTGAGCCAGACGTTTGCCTGCCAGAGCCCAAGGGCTCTCACTGAGCAGTTTTGCAAAGTCAAAAGTGCGTTTGAGAATCCTGTCTCAGGGGCTTGCACAGGGACGTGTGTGTCCGTCTCAGAGCCCCAGATAAGAACTTGTGTTGAGGCAGTGTAAAAGTTAGAACTACTGGGTTTATTCAAGTGACAGATGCAACAGATTGGGACTTGTCGTTGATAAATGCACTAGCTGCAAGAGGACAGTTGAGCTTGAGTTAGTAATTCCCGGGTACATCTGATGCAGTTGGAGCCACAGGTCTGTACACTAGCACTAATGCATTTTACTAGTGCTAGGAAAGGTACACCCTATATTGGTGTGCAGTTCTTACCAAGAAGGTTTCCCTGTCTTGGGTGGGCAAAGAGGAATTCAGCTCATCAACTGTCTCTGCTAGACTTTTCAGTCTTCTCCTCCTGAGAGATGTATTCCCTTTATGATTTTTATTTCCTAATTCTGTCTGTCCCTGCCTTCCAGGTGATGTTTAACATGATTTGGGTGAAGAGTTGACTAACACAGTCATGTATGACTAGCACTTACTCCTTTAGGCTCATTAGCACTTTTATGGGCATGAATTTTAATATTAATTTTGCCATTAATTGGGCAAAGGTCTTCACTTGGACAC
Organism: Merops nubicus; assembly: GCF_000691845.1. Taxonomy (NCBI): domain Eukaryota; kingdom Metazoa; phylum Chordata; class Aves; order Coraciiformes; family Meropidae; genus Merops; species Merops nubicus. Next base: position 3,434 of record NW_008611871.1, on the reverse strand, counting down.
TCTGGCCTTCAAAATTTATGTAAGAGTTGTTTACTCTGTTGGTTTAGCCAAAACAGGACCATCTTATCTTCACAAGACTCCCTCTTTCAGCTATTTGGAACACCAGCTCAGCAGATCTCCACCTCCAGAGATAGCACAAGATTGTCATAGTCATAAACATCTGAACTTTTCCTGTGGAGCACAATAAATAGCCTGTGTTCTGTCTCACAGCAAGCTAGGCAGTAATGCCACAACTACCTCCTTAGGCAATCACTCTACAAGCTAATTTGCTTGTTAGACCTTCTCAGACTCCACAACTGCCCAGCTGAAGAGGATGAAGGAGAATAGAATACTGCAAAGCCATTGCCAGAATATTTCCACTTAAGGAAGCTATCGTTTTCTCCGTCCATAGCAAACGATGATGTATTTGTGGGGTGACGGAAGGGCCATGTACTGGTCATTGTGTGCAGGATTGTGTATTAGGAACAACACATCTGCCAGGGACATAAGCAATGTCTCTTCTCAGGGAAAGGAGCCGGATAAAAGAAAGGACACAAGGCAAGGACGGCGAGGAAAAGGTATCTGTGATTTTGCCGTGGATCTGCCTCTCTTTGATGAGTTATAATGGTCTTAGAATGCATCCAATAGCTGAGGGATGGTTGCATCTTGTGGCCAGGTCAGTAGGGACTGAGCATGTTTCCTGGCCTGACAGAAAACACCCTTTGGCTGGGACAGACACCATCAAGACACAAATAGGAGTGAGCAAATGTTTGCTGGCATTTTTATTCAGCATGAAGTGCACAGCTATATGTCTGAATGTGACTTGTAGGTGATTGTGAATGTCTAGGAACCATCTAAAAGTGCATGGTTAGCCATATTTCAGCTACATTGCTGGGGGCAACAGTCACTAAAATTGGAATTGGTGGTGTTGAGGAGCCTGGTCCACAGGGCTTGCTTCAGGGTGCCTGTACCCAGCATAGCCACTGACGGACAGCATGGGCACAGAGTGCTGGAGCTGTGCATGTGAAAGGGGGACGGCGTCACCCCCAGCACATTCTGCTGTAATTCGGAGGCTGGCTTATCAAGGCCCTAGCAAAATCTGCATCGGGGCCAGTCACAGTAATCGGCTTGTCTCATGGGCTTTGCAATTACCCTTTCCCTGCCAAAGCCAGGCTGGTGCTTCTCTCTTCTCCAACAGAGGCAAATGTAAGGCTGTGTTCAAACACCCTGAAGATGCGTGGGAGCCTGTGCGTGCTGCTGCAGGTACAGGAACAGGACAGATGGCAGCTTACAAAAGCGCTCTGTGTTCTCAAAACAGCAATTCTGCTGTCTTGTTAGGCTTACGGTGTACTCAGAATTTGGATTTGGTCTTGAGGGACATGCTACTGTAGCTAAATACGTGCATGCAGCAGGCCCATGCACTGTGTAGATGTGGGTTTGGATCTACAAAGGGATTGTGGTGCCTCTTAAATACCATCCAACTGCTAATCAGCTTCAAAATCTAGTGCTAAAAATGTTTGCAGACCTTCATGGAGGCCAGCATGGTGCTCAGAAAATTCATTTCTGCTAGACAAGTCCCAGATGTGTCTGCAGAGCTGCTACCTCCTTCATCATGATCTGTCTTGCCCAGGCTGGAGACATGTTCTAGATACACACATCGGCATGAGCCCGGTGAGACCCCCTGCCACACACTGAGAGCTCAAGGGGACAGAAATGTTTGCAGACCTTCATGGAGGCCAGCATGGTGCTCAGAAAATTCATTTCTGCTAGACAAGTCCCAGATGTGTCTGCAGAGCTGCTACCTCCTTCATCATGATCTGTCTTGCCCAGGCTGGAGACATGTTCTAGATACACACATCGGCATGAGCCCGGTGAGACCCCCTGCCACACACTGAGAGCTCAAGGGGACAGTGG
>NW_008611871.1:0-1520 GCF_000691845.1 Merops nubicus | reverse complement strand
TGCCTTGGTGGGTCATGCTTGGTGTGCACATCGCTGTAGGCAGGTAGCTCCGTAGCGCACCTGAAAAGGGAAAAAGCTGTGTGAGGACACACTGCGGGGAACTTGGGTAACCTGACAAGGTCCTAGACATTAATGAGCAGCAGTCTACAGTGACATTTTGGTACAAGGTTTCTAGTAATAGAAAAGCAGGCATTTGTTACAGGATGTTTTCTGCTTATTTACTCTCTGTGAATTCCCCAGTTGCTGATTTTAAAACTACAGTGGAAAACTATTAACACTATCAATGAGTCACAGGAATGAAAATGGGGATGGGCTCTTCAGAGTTTAATGTAACTTGTCGTGTTGGTAAGAAATAAGAGACCCACAAGGAAAATCTCGTTGCTTGTGGTTTCTTCTTCTCAGGCCCCTGTTCCTGGGGCCAAATTTGTTCATGAAGGCCTAAAATTTATGATGAGATGGCTCAGCTCTTGAAAACATATGCAAATGTTTCATCCAAACTCTGGATTAGCTGGGCAGTGTCAGCATTGCAACGCATGCCAAGGGGGAGATAATTCAATGTTTCAAAAGAGGCCTTACATTGTTATTCACTGACTCTCCCCTCAGCCCCCTTGTGAAGAATTAAGTGCAGAAAAGTATAACATAAGCTCACAACTTATTTTACAGTGGTAATTAAATTCCAATCATATAAAAGAACGGTTATTTACATATCTAAATCTCATTCTCCTGCAGGCCCTGCAATTCCTGTTGGGGTGGATGTGCAAGTCGAGAGTTTGGACAGTATTTCTGAGGTTGACATGGTATGTAATCCTCTTTTAAGCCTCAATTATTCCTAGTCACAAAAAGTCCCTCCCACCTGAAATGTATGCATTTCAAATTATTGGTTAGATGAAAGTAATGGCAGCATTTGGCAAATTCAAAGAGGTTGATAGTCAGAACTAATGACTTGATAAAACCAGGTGATCAAAGGCTCATCTATGTATCTTCAGATAAAGACTAAAAGCATGAAAGAAAAAGGGATCTTAAATGGGAGATTAGTTAGTGCTATGAAGGATTTATCTCAACCAAAAATATAAACAGCTGCAGATGAAGGTTTGAAGGTGTATGGTGAAGTTCACATAAGCCCCACTTACTGCAGTTCTCTTCCTTAAGAGCCACTGAGTCCATTTTTTTATATGCACGACTCTGGGAGGCACATTAGAAAATTAAGTTGGCAATGCAAATGAGAAGGAGCTGCTCCTGCTTCTTTGTCACTGGGAGGAGCCTCACCGAGGCATGTGAGTGGGAGCTGCCAGGAGGAGGATGAACTGCCTCTGCCAAAGTGGAATTTGGTGTGGGAGAATAAGTCTTTCAGTCACTGTTGATGCTATTCAGGAAATTTATACCAGGTTCAACTCTGGTTCTGCTATTAATTAAAAAAGAGGAAAAAATACACGCAGTTGTTAACCTCAACAGATTTCAAGGTGTTCCCAGCAAAAGGAGCGTTGACAAGCAATTTTGTTTCATAGAATCATAGAATCATA
>NW_008611870.1:7236-8710 GCF_000691845.1 Merops nubicus | reverse complement strand
ACACGTAACCAAGCCTGACAAGATGTTTCATCAGACTGATGCTCTTTTGCTTTCAATTACTCCATAAAGAAAATTGGCAGTTGAGATTCAGATCTCTCTCTCCCAGAGAGGGGCATTTCATTCATGAGCTTTTCATTCTCATCATCTTGATAAAAGTGGGCATAAACTGTAGTGAAATGATGTTTATTCATATCAGATTTAAGCTTTGGAATGTAATTTGTTTTCTAACAAGTTAAACATGGCTAAAGAGAAAGAAACAGACAAGCTACTGTACTTTGGGAACTTACTCTAGATCGTGGTCCAGGAACTTCTGTCTTCATCAGAGGTCCATCATAATCAAAATCCACATCAATTTTAGCTGCAGCTTGACTGATGTATCTGTGTCCTGCAAGAAATAATGAAAATCTGAGTACAGACCATATTTTCTGTGCTCTCCTCTAAGAACAAATATCCACACCTTATCTGACTGAGAACACTTGACAGATGAGACCAGTTACATTGTACTGTCTGAAGTGAACTAAACATTATATCACTGACAAGTGTTAAAACAAAACTAATACCAAAAAGGTGGCTTAAGAAAAAAAAACAACAACAAAAAAAAAAGAAGTGAACTGACCAGGCAGCCCTAGAGAAACAGAGGTAAATCCTACTGCAAAGGACAGGAAGATTAAGGACACATCTCTTCCCATCTCTGTTGTTGGGTCTGTGCATCATGCCTTGAGCAAGCCCTTGCTGTAATTTCCCTACTCCTATGCAGAAATGGTTTCACTCACTACCAGTAATGACCAAAAAGCTGAATGGGAGTCCAGAGGTAAAAAACATTGTGATGTTCTGCAACAGCTCAAAGAATGCTGTTTGGGAAAGATTTATCCCACAGAGGTAAATGTCTGTGTTTAAATTCAAACTCCCACACCAATCCAACATCTTGCAGAGCAGCTCTGAAACCTGGGTTGAAAGCAGGGACAGTTCTCCCTCTGGCCCTGCCTTTGACCTTGCTGTTCTTTATCCACCTGTGCAATTGGGGAATCATAATGAATTAGACATCCTAATGAAACCAAAAGGCAAAAACCTCCTGTGCTTCATCACAAACAGGCTCTGCTTCCCTTTCTGAACTGTTTCAAACTACAGGGTTTAGGCATGCCTTATGAGATAGAGACAGTGCTGGTGAGCATATATGCCAAATATGTGTGCATTCTACCACGGGATTCCAGGATAATATGGGAACTGTGCCTTTGGAATGAAGGAAGTACAGACTCAAGAGCTCTACCAAGGTGACCAGCAAGAGATGATGAACTTGCTCTGTACAATATGGCTAAGGGTTGAACTAATGTTCTAAACACATTTTGTCATGGAGTACCTGCAAGTCTGTACCCAGCATGATACCAACAACAAATTACTTTTGACACACTCAGCTTGGGGGTGTGACACTGGGATATAGGGGTGTAGCACTGGGGTGCAGCACTGCTGCCAGGAA
>NW_008611870.1:0-5753 GCF_000691845.1 Merops nubicus | reverse complement strand
AGCACACGTAACCAAGCCTGACAAGATGTTTCATCAGACTGATGCTCTTTTGCTTTCAATTACTCCATAAAGAAAATTGGCAGTTGAGATTCAGATCTCTCTCTCCCAGAGAGGGGCATTTCATTCATGAGCTTTTCATTCTCATCATCTTGATAAAAGTGGGCATAAACTGTAGTGAAATGATGTTTATTCATATCAGATTTAAGCTTTGGAATATAATTTGTTTTCTAACAAGTTAAACATGGCTAAAGAGAAAGAAACAGACAAGCTACTGTACTTTGGGAACTTACTCTAGATCGTGGTCCAGGAACTTCTGTCTTCATCAGAGGTCCATCATAATCAAAATCCACATCAATTTTAGCTGCAGCTTGACTGATGTATCTGTGTCCTGCAAGAAATAATGAAAATCTGAGTACAGACCATATTTTCTGTGCTCTCCTCTAAGAACAAATATCCACACCTTATCTGACTGAGAACACTTGACAGATGAGACCAGTTACATTGTACTGTCTGAAGTGAACTAAACATTATATCACTGACAAGTGTTAAAACAAAACTAATACCAAAAAGGTGGCTTAAGAAAAAAAAACAACAACAAAAAAAAAAGAAGTGAACTGACCAGGCAGCCCTAGAGAAACAGAGGTAAATCCTACTGCAAAGGACAGGAAGATTAAGGACACATCTCTTCCCATCTCTGTTGTTGGGTCTGTGCATCATGCCTTGAGCAAGCCCTTGCTGTAATTTCCCTGCTCCTATGCAGAAATGGTTTCACTCACTACCAGTAATGACCAAAAAGCTGAATGGGAGTCCAGAGGTGAAAAACATTGTGATGTTCTGCAACAGCTCAAAGAATGCTGTTTGGGAAAGATTTATCCCACAGAGGTAAATGTCTGTGTTTAAATTCAAACTCCCACACCAATCCAACATCTTGCAGAGCAGCTCTGAAACCTGGGTTGAAAGCAGGGACAGTTCTCCCTCTGGCCCTGCCTTTGACCTTGCTGTTCTTTATCCACCTGTGCAATTGGGGAATCATAATGAATTAGACATCCTAATGAAACCAAAAGGCAAAAACCTCCTGTGCTTCATCACAAACAGGCTCTGCTTCCCTTTCTGAACTGTTTCAAACTACAGGGTTTAGGCATGCCTTATGAGATAGAGACAGTGCTGGTGAGCACATATGCCAAATATGTGTGCATTCCACCACGGGATTCCAGGATAATATGGGAACTGTGCCTTTGGAATGAAGGAAGTACAGACTCAAGAGCTCTACCAAGGCGACCAGCAAGAGATTATGAACTTGCTCTGTACACTAGTTTAAGGGTTGAATTAATGTTCTAAACACATTTTGTCATGGAGTACCTGCTCAGTGGGATGGAGATGACGACGCCGTTTATCAAATTTATCAAAATGTAAATAAGACTGCCTACTGTGACAGTTTCCTTAAAGGGAGTCACTGACCCAGGCAGACCCAGCCTCTCCTCCACAGCCACCTCCCACTGCCACAGTTCTGTTTCAGAAATGTACTAAAAACCGTTTTCAGTGGAAACGATGGTTGTCAAATAAACCAAATATTTAACAAGGAAATAGAATATATACTCTGGTACTGCTTGGCAGTGTTTTGAATACAACCATTTGGCCAAAACCTCCAACAGCAATTAGAGACATTTGTCTCAGTTTGTGTCAGCCCAAGCCGAGATGTCTCAAGCAAGCCTGACTTTGAGAAACTTTATCTGAAAAATCACAGCCCTTTGAAAGCATCTCTAGCTGAGCATTTAAATTCACTGCTCATTTTGGGAAAACTTAGTCTGCAAAGATGATTATTCTCCTCAGCTTTAATTCCAAGTCCTTATAGCTGAGATGCACCAGTGCCTCTCTGCAAAGCTATTAATAGGTTTCATTACAGCAATGCCACTTCTTTTTTGTGTCATCCTGTTTAGCATTCATGCGAATTGGAGAGCGCATGACAACTGCTCCACTGGCAGGAAAAAAGCTACTGCACATAAAAGATCAACAGTGACACAATTCATAGCCAATGAAGCTGCAGATTTAGTAGACACACTGTAAAGTTTAAAAGGGGGAAGAGACCAAACTAACTCTTTTGTGCTCTCTGCTCCTCCCCAAACAGCAAACCAGCAGCAAACCTTTCTCCTGGGTGCCACCTGGTATGGTAAAGGGGAAAGCCCCAAGAGAGGCACAGAACGAACAAGACATTTGGCAGTCACCAGTAACAATGCCCTTGTTTGGACAGGGATTAAAGATCTCCTCTTCTGCAAACACTGAGATGCAGGATCTAAAACTAAGGCAAATGGTCAAAGATTTCCTGGCCATCACCTGTGAGGTGTGGGTGACATTCTCCCTCTTCTGCTTCCCTAAAGGGCAATCTGTAAAATATTTTAACAAATGAGGATTATAAATTAAACACAAATTACGTCTCTAAACTCATTTATGGATATTGCCAAGGGCACAGTCTCCTCTAGGAAAACACACATATTTACAGAGCTGTACAACAGAGGAATCATTTGGAGAATATTATACTGTTTTCCTAACTTAATTAACATCACAAGTCACAGAATCACAGAGGAGGTTGCTTCCCTCAGCCAGGCTGTGTAACAAGGAAGAACAAGAAGGTCAGCCTTCTTCCTAGATCACCATCATCCTTTTGCCACCATTTCTGCCATGGTCTCTTTTGCACAGCTATGCTGAACTAGGGATTTGCTAAGGGCACATCCGAGAGGTTAAAAACAAGCAGTACTTTGCTGTGCAGTGCTGCACTAAGTCACACTGGCATAGCTCGTGTCTATCAACAGCTTTTCATATACAGCAAAGATGCATCAAGTGAAACTAAAACATACAGCTCTTCCCAGGAAAAGAGTTGATTTAAAGATAGTTTTTATCAAATTAGTAAAGTTGGTCAATTTCTGAGACATCCTTTTTTTTTTTAAAAAACAGCTTCAGAAGCAGCTTATCCAGACCACAATCATTTTCAGTACATCTGCCATCCAGAGCCGTCTGAAAAAGAAGCAACACAAGTGACAGGTTTCCCTTCGTTTACTTCTTATCTCCTAAAGCATGCTACACTTCATCAGGCTCTGCAAGACATTCCTGGGCTGATTCACTGGTACAAATTTAATTCTATATACGTGTTTTCAGATGCCCACAAAGTAGCTCATTTTAGGAATGCCAGTATAATGGCAGCTACATGGATTTACTGATCCTTACACCTGCCAGTCTTCCCACCTCATAGCTGAGGCAACTGCTGTGGTTGGAATTTGGAGGAACAGCTTGCTATAAATAAAATGAAAATGCTCTGTGTTACCAGATCAAAGGATTTTGAAAAGTGGGGGTTTTTTTCTTCCCGTTAGGTAGGGGATGAATATAGGATAGAAGAAAACCCTCAAAAAAACAAAACCTCAACATACTAACAAAGCCTTTGATAGCAAAACCTAAAACCGAAGTGGAGTTAATCCTCAAACTTTTTATTTTTTAATGAAGCTCTTATCCCTTTTGAGAGTATGACCATAAATGATTGGCACAAACTCACACAATTTCTAGCAAGGTCAACAGATTTATTCCAAAGAGCCCACTTCACTACTCATCAGATACACATACTTGTTCACAGGCTTGGTTAAAAATAAACAAAACACCACAAATTTTTAGAACACAAAACCAAACATGGTTCCCCTGTTCCCCGGCTTTTAACTCTTTTTCTTCTTCTATTCTTATTCAAGCCAAACTGGTGCTCTGATCAGAGATGTTAATGAGTGTACATGGCCAGCTCCCACACAGAGCTCAGTCTGTGTGACCTGTACTGGCACACCCGGGTTGTGCAAGTCACTGGCACTCCCACGTGAAGAGCTCTCCTCCTCTAAGAGCATCAACAGCAAGAAACCAAACTCTTACTGCCACACAGATCAAGACTTTTGAAGCCTTCTGCCACCTCAGTGCTCAGGGACCTGTCCAAATGCTCACGAAAATGCAAGGAAAGGAAGCAGAGTGGGTTTTCCCAGCCAAGGGCTCCCGCTCAGCCCAGCAGAGCTCACGGAACAGAGGCACTGCCCCGGTGCAGCCCCTCCTGCTGCGGGCCCACCGCCCGCCCTGGCTGGCCAGCCAAAACCTGGGGCCCAGCCTGCTCTCAGAAGGGACTGATGTCAGAATCCTGGTGAAAGACACTCTGGCCACCTCCAGCATGAAGGCTCACCAGCTTTTTAACATCCCTCGCTCTGGATACTCTGCAACACCTTGTCCCCCGGGCACAGGCCCCGACCCTTCCTTCCAGGCCCCCAGGCCCCGCAGCAGAGCCCAGCTCTGGAGGCGCCTCGCTCTCCTGCAAAGCTGTTCCAGGCACTGGGACACTGTGTGATGGAAGGCTGCATCAGTGCTGGCTCTGCTTTGCCTTGGAAGGATTTCAAGCCCAGAGGCCGTGCTCTCTCTTCTCTTGCTTCCCCCCGCCTCAGGCATCAGCATTGCATTCTCCTAATGCTGCAAGTAAATGCAGGTAAATCAGAAACGCTGTAATGCCCCATCCTCTACTGACGTGCAGTGTGCTCTGCTCAGATGGCATTTCTGCCTTGAAGGTACTCATGTACTTTACAACCTAACCCAAATTATTCCTATTTGGCTTTTTAATATCAGCTTACCCTGCAGCAGAAATCCTGAAGTCCCCCTGTAGCTCAGGCTACTCCAGCCTGGTACTTACGAGTTTAGACATTTTTAAAACCAAGACCTGACGTGCACACTGCACTCAGCCCCTTCAAAAGATAGTACAGTTGGGATAGACAAAAACTGAAATTCTTATTATGTCTTATTATCATTATGTCCAAGCAAGGTATTTTCAAGGATTAAGAAAACCTGGTGGCTGGTCCTTTAGTGAACTACCAGCATTACCTTTTTAATAAAAGACCTAGAACACAGAAAGTGCCACAGCAGCCAAGCGAGACCCACATTGCCCCAAACTGGGGAGCTGAAACTCTCCAGCACATCTCCCCAGTGTGTATGTTTGTTATGGCTTCAGCACGGATGGACAGCAGCACCAGCACAGCAGAACCTGTCACTGCCAGTACCAGTGTACCTGCACTGCTCCAGCTCCTCCATGCAGACAACCTCAATATTTTAAAATTTCTTCAAAAGAAATGATGGAAGCTGAACAAAAATGCGTTATTGGCTTAAACATCCTCACAGATTTCTTCTAAAAGAATAATATAATTTAACATTAATATTCTGCAGTTTATATTACACTGTAATTTGTATGTAAATCAGTACCTAGATGTTTAATTAAAGTTATGCTCTTGAGCCAATGGACCATCAATCCACTGCCTTTCTGCTGAGGTTTGTGATCAAACTGCAACAGATAAAGGGTGAACAGGACCAAATGACATGACCTCAGCTCATCTCAGAAGTGTGTTCAGCTGACAGGCTGCAGCAGAGTGTCCACCTCTGAAGAGGCATTACAAAAGCTTTTAAATTACATTTAGATAACATGACCAAGAACAGCACCTTCTCTTCCCTGGCAAGCGAAGCTGCCTCTTCACATTATGGCAAAAGTCAAAAACCAAACATACAGATTATTAATGAGCCTAATTATCAGAGAACACATGGGCCAAACTATTTGCAGAGAATTTTCTACCCATCCCATTTAAAGAGGATGGTTACAATAAGTTAAATTCTATTTTTCTGGCTTCTTGCAGGCTTCTCAAAGTTCTATGCAACACACATCTTTCTGAAAGAAAAGTAACATCAGCAAATTATCACATCCT
>NW_008611869.1:0-13386 GCF_000691845.1 Merops nubicus | reverse complement strand
AAAAAAAAAATCCAGACATTTTATCCCTTGCTAGTGCAAAAAGTAGTTTGTTATTTAAAAAAGTTTTATTTTTCCAAAGGATCACTTTACTTTTACGCTTAAAAATGTTTGTACCTTCAGAAATCTGTTTCCTGTGAGCAGAGAATGCCAGGTTTTAGGAAGGGGGCCATGCTACTTGAATGTTCTGTAGGAATCTGTATGGGAAGGAAAGTTTCTCTCTACTTACAGATCTAAGTTTTCTGGCAGCGTTAAGATGACCCCATAAGCAGGTGCAGTTTTATATAGATACGTGATTGATTGTTTGAATTAATGCATTGAGACGAGCAAGACTGTGCATTGTCACAAAACCTGTACCATTATATGTTCAAAGTCTATACAAAAATTTTAGTGAAAGCTTCGAGAATTTCTTGGTCATGTTAGAAGATTGGTTCCTTTGGATTTTGTTTCAGAAGCTGTAATTTGGGTTTTAGTAAGCAGCTAAGCTAGTGCTCTGTCCTTATATAGTTCTAGTTTGAGCTCCTAACCTTCACAAAATTGTTTTTAAATACTGAAATACAGCTTCTAGGCATAGAATTATTATTTTGGAATTTGGACTAAGGTATTTTATGTTAACTTGTTTATTTAAACAGCTTGAGTTGTTTCATATGTATTTGTTAGTCTCCCCTTGCTTACTGCTTCGTTAATTAAAAGCTGTTACTAGGAGGCATTAGACTCTTCCATGTTCCTAAATGGAGCTAGAGCTTTGTAAGAGAAATTAGATTTTAGGAGATTAGAGTGTTTAAAAAAAATGTTTATTTTGAATTCTTTTTTAGTATTTTTGTGTTTTGAAGATTTGTGCTGGTATTAATAGATGTTAAGTGGAATACTTTTACATTTACTGGGATCTATACATAACGTATTTGTTCTTGTAAGATGTTAATAGCCTTTTAAATTATTGACCTATATATTCTGTTATAATTATTGATCAGGCTATACATCCAAAGAATTTAGATTTAGTTTTTTTCACATATCCCTTGCAAATTTAATAAACTACTGAATGCTTAGACTACTGAATACAGAAAGTTATGATTTTAAAAGGCTTCTGAATGACAGTACTATTAGATGGAGCAGGATGTAACTTTTTAGGAACCAAAATGCTTTTAAAATTAAATATTCACTGACTCAGTGATTTAGGAATATTTCTCAGGTTCAGGATGGGATCTGAGAGAGTGAGCTGCTTGCAATTTAGGAGATTTCCAAACAGCCTTAAGATCAGTGAAGATTCCACAGGAAAGACTTAAATCTACATCCAGATTCTATAGTTAATAGTCTTAATGTTTTTGGGGCTTTGATTTTGGTCTCAACCTTGTGTTACAATCGATTGGCCGGTTGCAGTTGACTCCAGCAGAACTGTGACATTATGCTAAATTCATCACCTTTTAAAGCCCATCTCAAAATTGGTGGAGTAGCAGCCTGCTCTGCCTGTGCTTCACCAGCCACTCTCTATCTACCTCTACTAGAAATGAGTGTCTATTAAATTAGCCTGTTTTCAGAATCCTTAATTTAGGATAAGTCCTACTTAACACACCAATGGTTTTTGTTGTTGCTATCAACATTACCCTCACACTAAATCCAAAACACAGCTACTAGGAAGAAAATTAACTCTACCCCAGCTGAAATCAGGACAATAAGATAGGGCATTTATAAGAAAAAACAGCTGATATCTTTTATCTGCACAGATAAATTCAATAATATTTTTTTAAAGCAAAAGGGGGTAGAAATGATACACTATGTACTGTCCAGGTTAAGTAGTTTTTTTTCTTCTTCCTGGTTGAATATAAAATACCTCTGCCTTTCTTGTTTTCCAGCTCAGTGTGCTATGATCTTCTGCATACTGCAAAACTGACTCCTTAAAGAGATGTTACTGTAAATTTTCTTCAGTACATTTCTGTGAAAAATTATAAAATTAACACCTACAAGTGGCACCTACAAGAGACAAAACCAAGCATTTTAATAGCTTTGGCAGGAAAGGGTAAAATAGAACTTCTTTTAAAGACTTAACAAAAGTTTTTGTGAGGTTTTCTGTATGGTATAAATGTGGACTGTTTGGAGTAAATAGATTGCACCTGGAGAAAATGGGCAATGTAGGATATGCAGTACTAACAGTTATACAAGAGGTCTTTGCAATGACTGCTTTTGGATAATTCATTGCAAAAACTGTATCACTAGAACTGTGAGCTCGTGCATGAAGTGCTAAAAGCTTTACAGTTATGACAAGTATAAATTCCCATATGTGAAAATGATCAGTGAAGGAAGGCTTACTTTGCGTTACTGAAAGAAAGCTAAGATCCTGGACATAACATTTCAAAAGCATCTCTCGGCTTCAGTACAGAAGTCCTGTCTCTAGTAGGCAAAGGTGTGACAAGTCTTAAATTGCTTTGTAAGCTTACTGTTGGATATGTATCCTGTACTGCTTTCTTCTCTCTACAGTACCTGATAGAGACATTATCATTTTTGCTGAAAGAAGCACTTTTGTTTAAGAGATCAGTGACCTAGTGATCTCTAAAAATTTTGGAGGTGTTTTTAATTGTCCCTAATTTTTAAAATTTAGGAACTAGATTCAAACATCCTGATAAAGAAATAGGCCAAGTCTTATTAGGCATTGCCTATTAAGTTGTAGAGATAATTGATGCAGAACGGTCCCATAATTCAGATCTCAGCACTAGTTGGACAACTGGTGGGCTAGTTCATCATTAGGAAGTCATAATGACAGTAACTTTCCACACCCAGTTTATTGCATCAGAACTCACCTTACCATTACTCTGTGGGGCAGGGACAGAAAAACATCAGGTTAGGAGTTTCCTCTGTCTGAGGATCCCAGGCATGTGCTCACAGGCTATTCACTCAGGTCTGATGGAATCTGGTAAATTGAATCCCTTCCCTATACGCTAAAAAAGTTTAAAAATATAAAATAGTTTAAAAGGAAGTCTTTGTTATTGGAGGATCAAGAGCCAAGAGTTTAAGGACACTGAGGTATCCAGGCTACAAACCAAAAAAGGTAGAACTTCTCAGGAAAAGCCCCACTGCATGACTTCCACATGCTTATGTGGATATGTGAGGTTTCCAGACCTTTCAGAGTGTGATCTCTCTTCTTCCAATGTTAAGAAAACCATAACTATCCAAAGCAGCATTGATGATGTTTATTTCTGATGAACACAGAAAAAGCTTTTTTTTTTTTTTTTTCTTATCAGACTTTTCTGTTTTTAATGCTTGTCTGCCCAAGCTCCCTGGAAAGTGTTTTTTCACTGTGGACTGTTGCTATAGCTTCTTTCCTGTAGATCTTCAGGTTTTCCTGAACCCCCTTTCTTAAAAACACAAGACAAACAAAAACAATGAAAACACCAAACCCAGATAAATAGATTTTGTTAAAAGCTGAGCACTTCATAGGTCTGCTTCTTTGAAATCAATTGTTTCTAAGCACTGTTCAGGCTTCTCCCTGGTTAAAATTTCATCTTGCCCCTCTTTCTATAGTTTTGTGACTAGTTAGCTGTTAAGCTGTTCCCCCTCTCTTTTTCTGTAGTAATTCCACAGTCCAGTAGCATGGATTTTTTTCTGTACCACATGCAAATGTCATGGGTGGAAAGAATCAGGGTGCCATAAAAGGGGAATCTGTATGTTGAAGTCTTTCATTAGGCTCATCAGCTGGTTTCAGTAAGAACAATGTTCTACATCTCACACTGACTGTTGAAATCTCATCTCTTGGTCATAAAGCCATAGAATGGTTTGGGTTGGAAGGGATCTTAAAGACAATCTAGTTCCAACCCCCTGCCATGGGCAGGGGAACCTCCCACTATATCAAGTTGCACAAGGCCCCACCCATCCTGGCCTTGAACACTTCCATGGAGAGGACATCCACAACCTCTCTGGGCAATCTGTCTCAGTGTCTCACCATCCTCACAGTAAAGAATTGCTTCTTAGTATCTAATGTCTGCCCTCTTGCAGTTTATAACCATTACCCCTCATCTGTCACTACACTCCCTGATGAAGAATATTCCCCATCTCTCCTGTAAGCCCCCATCAAGTACTGGAAGGCCACTTACAAGGTCTTCCTGGAGCCTTCTCTTTTTCAAGCTGAACAACCCCAGCTATCTCAGCCTGTCCTCACAGGGGAGTAGCTCCAGCCACCTGATCTGAGAAGAGTGGCCCTTCTCTGGACTCACGTGAGCAGGTCCATGGCTTTCTTGTACTGAGGCCCCAGAGCTGAACACAGCACTCCAGGTAGTGGTTTTTGGTTACAATTTTAGTTGCTGTCATTTTCCACTCTGACCTGGAATACTATAGATTTTACTGTTGTTAACCTTCTGCTTCTGCCATCTGTATTGTTTGTTGGGGTGTACAACCTGCAGGAGCCCTTTCTTTACATGGTGCTTTGGTATTATATTAAAAGCTGCTGACATCTTTTTTGTTGTTGTTATGTAGCAGTTGTCATACAAGTCTGACAAGGCACTGCATTTACATTTTCCTAGCAAATGGTATTTTTTTTTAGCTTCTGAGACCTTGAGGAGGAGAGGGGAAGGACAGGAGACAACTACTTGGCTTTGGTTGTTTTTTTGGGGTTTGTTTTGTTTGTTTTTTAAGGTTGTTTATCTCTATACTGGATATTTATCAATGTTTATATTTGGTCTGTTTCTCTGCCATTTAAGTGAACACCTGAAAATACATATCTCTTGCACTAGCCTGTTCAGATATGTTTTTCTTCACTTACATGTGATGTAGATTATTCTCCCCCAAGTGTGTTCCAAGCAGAACATACTTTTGAGCTTGTGGTATTTGTCATTCAACATATTCAAGTTCAAAACCCCTTATAAGAACATGGGTTTATTTTTGGACCAGAGAGCAAAATTCTTCCTATCAAAAAGGTATACGTCACTTTTGGGTTTTTAGTTATCTTCCTATTGCTTGTCCTTCCTGTCCTATTGAAACAGCTGATACTTTAAATTTAATTAAATTCTTGCTATTACAGCATTGGCAGTTTAGGATTTTATTGGTAGCTCCTCTACCTACCACAGTACTACCTAATTTAATTTTTTAGCTTCCTTTTTACCTTATGAAATACTACCTATTAGGTAAAATACTACCATGTTTGTAAAGCATATAAATCTGTTCAGGACAAGATTGGAAAATACCTGGGAATAATTCTAAGAATGTGATTGTACCTGCCTTCAGTTCTGCATTAAAATAGGCAGCAATGCATATAATCATACTAAAGGAGGCTGGAAAGATTAAAAAGAGCTTCAAATGCAAATGGGTAAGTCAGGAAGTGGTTGGAGGAGTTACTTCTCTTCACTGGGCATCAGAAAAGATTTAATGTGTCAGAAGTATAACAAGAAGGCAAAGGTATGGCTGAGAAAGGAACAGCTGTCACTGCAAAAACCCTGACGGAGGGGATAGTTACAGTTAGGGGGAGTATAATAGAAATATGCAGCCTGTTTCTCCCCATCTCAGAGGGAGGGCATAAATCAGATGTGTCTAAACTAAAGATAAAGAATGCACACATGACTCTAATTCTACTCCTGTAAGTTCTGTCTGTCTTCTATCTTGTCTTACATTCTTCTGCTTGTTTGGTTTGTGGTGTGGGTTTTTTGTGTGGTGTTTTTGTTTTTGTTTTTTTTTTTAAATCAAAAACCTTTGTAAGAAAGCAAATACTGAAAAGAACAGTTGAGATGTTCCTTTAGTAAGAACTTGAGAAAGAACCATGTTATAATTAACCAGGTGTCTATGGCCTTTGTATCCTCTCATATAGTTTTAGGTGAATGTTTGTGGCTTTTTTTTTTTCTGCATAATCAGTTACAAAAATTCCATTCTGTGTAAATTCATGCCATGTCTGGCCAAAAAGTTCACATTTAGAAAAGCAGTACAGTCTGCATGGATGAATTATAAACTCTGATTTTAAATGCTTCTGAATGGAAGTGCTAGAATAGGTGGGACGAATTTGCTCCTTTTCTATTCTATTTAATAAACTTTAACTGGCATTTTGAGTTTTAAAATAAGGCAAACTGGGTATAAGGTGTAATATGACCCTTCTTTGAATGGAAATTATCATGCTTAGAGCTATCCTTAGGGGGGTAACAGAAGCAGCTTACCATAGAGTTAACATTAGTTTATCTGTAGCAAGTATCTTTAGTATTTTTGTTTCACGTTTTATAGATTAGACCAGATTTCTATTCAGTACTCAACTTTTTAACTTCTTCACCGGCAACCTCTCTTCCCACACATCTTGAGTACATGGATCACAAGATGGGGAGTGGGGAGCAGAGTCCCTCCCACTGGAAGAGAAGATCAGGTTTGTGACCACCTGAGGAACCCGAACAGCCCTGATAGGATGCATCCCAGAGTGCTGAGGGAACTGGCTGTTGTAGTTGCCAAGTCACTCTCCATATTTGAAGAATCATGGTTGTCAGATGGATTCCCCAGTGACTGGAAAAAGTGGAACATATCACCTATTTTTAAAAGGAGTAGAAAGAAGGACCCTAGCAACCACCAACCTGACAGTCTCACCTCTGTGCTGTCAATCGTTAGGGCTGAGCTGAATGACAGATGTTCTCTATTAACCCCTCTCCCTTCCTCAAAAAGGGAGGAGAAAGGGAATAAGGGAGAGTGACTTAAGGACTGGAAAAGAAAATTAAAAGAGCTTAAATGAAAATAACAATAAAATTAAATATATACACACATGTACAAAACCAATATCAAATCTAATTCCCTGATGGCAATTACATCACCCTCACCACTGATGCTGTGGGTAGGCACTGGGGAAGTCCCAGACTGGACTCGGAAGCAGATGAGAACCAGATTGAGGAGCTGGATTCAAGAACACAGGAATTGAGACTGAAGGCAGAATGGACAGAGTCCTCCTCAGATGCAGCCACTGAAGAAGAGAGCTTCACCCTTGTGATCTCTCAACTTTATACTGAATGTGAAGTATGTGGGATGGAATATCTCACTGGTCAGTTTAAGGTCGCCTGTCCTGTCTGCTCCTCCCTACAGGTGTGGCCTTTTAATTTCTGCATCCCAACATGGCACACAAGATTTAAGAGTGACCTTGGTCAGAGGAGGAGCAAGTATAACAAAGCTTCTTCCTTCACACTAATCCTTGGTAGTAACTGTAAACATCAAGTGCTATCACTGCTAGAACCAGGCACTTTTTCTGTGAAAATCTGCCATTGACTTCAGAAAGTGCAGTTACTTAGAAGACACTTGGGTGACAAGTAAAATCCTTGAACAGAATTAGTTATCTCTAGAGCTTTTTAGTAAAAATTTATACCACCTGTATTTCCCTCTCAACTTAGTCTGTAACCACTACCTGTTACAAAATGTTGTGGCTTGTCTTAATTTCTGAATAGAATAAATAATGTCATTTTTCATGCAGAAATGTCTGGTACTCTGAGGCAAGATTTTATTAAAACATACATGTCCTTGAGTAAAATCCTGAGAGTCACTCCAGTAAGGACAAGTTCTGTTTTTGTGAACTGTATGTCATGCTGGAGTATAACCTTTCATGGGTCTATAGATTCACTAAACTATATTATACATTGAGTTGAACCCAAGGAATGAAATGGTTTATGTGGTTGTAAGGGTTTTACTTTAGATTAGTCCTAAGCCAGACTGCTTCAAAAATATGGAGTACCTCCAAACCAAGGGTGTTTGGAACTCACTAGAAACATGGGAAGGTACCTGCTGCAGTTGGGCTGCTCAGGTTGCTGGAAGTGTATGAGCTATGTAAGACTTGCAGAAAAAAAGAAATAGATTTTTAAAAAATAGCCTATTTGTCTGCTTTTAATTCTGCATTAGTTTCTCTTGTATTGCAATGTCTTTATTAATTTTATGTGATGTTGGGTCATTTTGACTGCAGGAAGGCAATTTGTAGCCTTAACCATTGAAGCTGGGGTCCTAAAAAGTTCTCTTCAGTGTACATGTTTTATAGGCATGAAAGGAGACAAGCAGAGCAGTGACTGTGGCTTTATGAATACTTTTTCAGAACAGTGCTTCCATTAAACTATAACTAGACTAGGGAAGAGTGATTTTTTTAAACTTTTTTTTCTTCTGCAGCTCATTAATTTCCTAAATCCTAGACAAAATAGAAAGAATTTCCTAATCTTCAGTGTTAAATTCTTCAGAGTTACAATAATAACTTACACACTAAAGCATTTGTATAAGATATGAAATCCCAACATCATGTCCTTAGTTTGCTTGACCTGCATCAAAAACTCTTTTTATATGCCTAGTGATTATACAAGCCTGCTGTATTTTTGGTTTTATGTACTTTATTGTGCTTGGAGTCCTTGTGTGTGAGCCCCCACAGATGGAAACAACCACAAAACCATGGATGAAATTCAAAGAGTAAATTTATTCTCATTACCTTGTGAAACTGTATCTCCACAGCAGCGCCTGGGCAGAGCATACAAGCAAGGATGCAGACACTGTGGAGCTTGGTCCTTGCTAGACAGCAAAAAAAGTCTTTTAACATGCTGCTTTCTCCTACATATATATATGGGGGATTCTTGCAGGCATAGTTTTCCACTGTGCTTAGATCATTCCCACAGCAGGGCAGGAATCTCAAGCAGGTTCAGTAACGTGCCTCTGATAACACAGACCTGTGTTATCTAAACACAGATATTCTACTTGTCAAGCACACAAAGCTGGGCAACAATTAGTGTGATATGTGTTTTTTTGACACACATCTGCAAGACACTTGAGCATGTTTACAATCCTCCTTGCCAATCTTCAATATTTTTCTACACTTTGATAGGTATTTATGAAGGCTATGTTATAAACTGAAAGATCTTCAGCCCCTCGCATTCTCGTTTAATACCTAATATCTTTTTTTCAGAACACTGGAATGTGCTTAACGTCTAGAATAACAACAACAGCAAAGTGTCATTTAATTATTTTCCAAGTGGTAATTTCCAAATTTGCTCACCGTGTGCTTTCTCTAATCTTGGAACAGTATGTTAACAAACTGATTTGGTTGTAGTTTAATGAAAATCTTTTGTTTGCCAAGTCACTTCAGAAGTCCTGGCAAAAATCAGGTTGTCTAAGACACTGATTGTTATAACTTTATAAATCATTAAATTTCATTTTATCTGGTGGAATTATGTATTTGCATATAGTGAAGATCTTTGCTCCATGTTACGTTCAGTAAAGTTCCTCTATATACTTTCCTTCTACAGATTTTATAAGCATGGCAAATACAAATCCTTAAGATGGAAAAAAAAAAAAAATTACATGTACTAGAGATGAGTCTGTGGGAGACCAAAGAATTTAAATAATTTGCTCATGACTACAAAATGTAATGAAGTCTTACTTTGAGTACTTCTTGCTTGAATTATTGTCATTTTCTAATCACTATGAGTATTTCCAGTGGAAATCAAAATGCTTGACTTTTGTAATCCATGAGAACATGGATTTTTAATAGTAGTATTAATGTCAGCAAAGGTTACAGATAGAATAGATGGTGTAAAAGAATAAACAGGGCAAGGGGTTTTGTTGGATATACATCCTGACATGACTTAGAAGGATGACAGGTCAAAACAACATTCAGCTCTATTAGCGACTGTTAACAAAGTTAATCCTGACTGTTAATAGCTGCCTGTTCACCCTGTGCCAGCTATTTTCTGCTAGGGAGGTGACTCTCCCCATCTAGGGAGGTGATTCTCCCTCTTTACTCTGCTCTGGTGAGACCCCACCTGGAGTACTGCATCCAGTTCTGGAGCCCCCATTACAAGAGGGACGTGGACCTGCTGGAGCGTGTCCAGAGAAGGGCCACGAGACTGATCCGAGGGCTGGAGCAGCTCTCCTCTGAGGACAGACTGAGAGAGTTGGGGCTGTTCAGTCTGGAGAAGAGAAGGCTCCGAGGTGACCTTATTGTGGTCTTCCAGTATCTTAGGGGCGCCTACAAGAAAGCTGGGGAGGGACTTTTTAGGATATCGAGTGACAACAGGATTAGGGGGAATGGGGCAAAGCTGGAAGTGGGCAGATTCAGGCTGGATGTGAGAAAGAAGTTCTTCCCCATGAGAGTGGTGAGACCCTGGAATGGGTTGCCCAGGGAGGTGGTTGAGGCCCCATCTCTGGGGGTCTTTAAGGCCAGGCTGGATGAGGCTCTAGAGAGCCTGATCTAGTGGGAGGTGTCCCTGCTCATGGCAGAGGGGTTGGAACTGGGTGATCCTTGTGGTCCCTTCCAACCCTGACAGATTCTGATGTATTTTAGCAGAGGACTTAGTAGTGTTGGCTTAATGGTTGGACTTGATGATCTTGAAGGTCTCTTCCAACCTAAAGGATTCTATGATTCTATTTTAATAGAAGATTAGCTGTGTAGTGAGGGCCTGGAAGTCTAAAATTCTAAATGTGTTAGTGACCATGGAAGTTAATACCATGAAGTGGGTAAAAAATACTTTAGTATTTGGATCACAGCTCTTTGTCAGGATGACTTTACACATCTTTGTAGTAATATATGAGCTATTATTAAATACTGATATATGCTAGTACTATAATAATTAAGATAGATGTAAATACTGTGGAAATCAGTCCTTCGTTTGTGGGTAATACTGATACACACTTAATTAAAACAGCTGGAAATAAAGGCTGGATGAAGAAGATGAAATGCTGAAATTGAAAGCCAGAGTTGAAGGAGGAATGGAATTTAGTGACAAATAAAGCGGAGATCAAAGCAGACGCAAGGCAA
This sequence comes from Merops nubicus, assembly GCF_000691845.1. Classification (NCBI taxonomy): domain Eukaryota; kingdom Metazoa; phylum Chordata; class Aves; order Coraciiformes; family Meropidae; genus Merops; species Merops nubicus. The sequence goes on along the minus strand of NW_008611869.1, from coordinate 2,669 downwards.
CAGTATTTTACTTGATATTATGAATTACAGCATGCAAAGCAAGGCGGTAAATTGAGAGGTTTAGCATAGCTGAGATACCTCTTGGAGCCATTTTCTTCCAGATACTAAGAAGTTTGGAGGCACAGGGCCAAATGTAAACTCATAAACATATGGAAAGAACTTGAGTAAGTTATGCAGAGGACCTGAAGTACTGCATGGTATTTTTGTGATAAGGTTATATAGGCAAGGTATGAAAATACAATATGAAATAAAATTTGAGAAATCTAAGACCAGAGTGTCTTTGATTTTTTTGGTTGAAGGCAGAGTCTGTTGAGGTTTATTCCTTAGAGATTTTATACAGCTTTTTTGTAGTAATGAATGTATAAGTAGTTGCATTGACTGAGGCTGTAAAGAAACAGATTAGACTTTCTGAACTGGCTAATTTTAAATATCATTCCCGAAACTGTTCAGAATGAACTCAGATGTTACTGTTCAAGATAGTAAAAATGAATAAAGAATCCAGAATTATAGGATACTATGGAAATGCTGACTGCAGCTGAATGAAAATATTACTGTTCAAAGACAAAATAAAATGCAAGTAAGTAGAAAGCTGAAAAAGCCCATATTTATTTCTTTTCTAGAAGTCTGCATGAAATAAGTAGAATTTACCTGGAAGAAGTAATTAAAACATTCAATTAAATACACAGGGAAAGACTTAGAACAACAGTATCTTTCCAAAAGTTTCTAAGGAAATACTACTGTGGCTCTGTGTGCCCAGCTTCACTTGCAGGCCAAGGTACAAATGAATAAATGTAGCTAAGTTCAAATTCTGTGGGCTAGAGTTGGTTAGCTTGTGTGATGGATGGTGCACTGCAACTGTAAGGGCAAATTACAAATAATCAATGAATGTTGAGCTTTTGGATTTTTTTTCTCCATTCTTTTGTGTTTGCAGTATCATGCCTTCATGCTAACAAGACCAAGAAAACAATGCATGGTAATAAAAAGTACAGTGTTAGGTACCAACGCCAGAAGAGGCCAACTGAGAATAATTAATATATATATACACCTTGTTTACAAGGAAAATAAATGTGTTTTTTCATGGATTTCCATGGAAACTACAAGGAAAATAATTGTTACTATACCAGAATCAGAAAGGGCTTTTTTTAGAAAAAAGAAATCTGTACCAGTTTTTCAGACTCAATGTAGCCATGACCTTTTCTTTGTCAGGCTGATATGCACCTAAAAGTATACAGTTTTATATCTTTCAGTCTGATGGTGGGGTGCTTTATGACCATTGAAATTTTTCTGTGACATGCAGAATGCATCCAACTGCAAGACAAGTGTTATAATGAAGTTCCAGCCAAGGGACATGAACTATTGTCTCTTTCCTAGAAGACCAAACTACCACTGGTAAAAGATGCTGGTAATCAGGGTGGGCTGGCTGGATGTGTTTTTGTGTGTGTGTGTGTATTGTTGTTGTGGGGTTTAAATTTTCTTGTTTAGTTATAGTTCAAGTATAGTGTTGCCCTTGGAAATACAATCAGAAATAATTTAATCTTTCTAAAATCCATTCTGTAATGTTACACAGCTCAGTTACACTTTCTCGAATGATAAATTAAAACCACTGTGGAGTTTTAAACATGCTTAAAGCTCCCCCTGCTGTTGAAGAGCCATTAAGAGATGAGTCATCCCTTTGGATTTTGTTTAAAAGAAAAGCCAAGAACAAATGCTATAAACGAGCTAATGATCAAATTAATGTTTATTTCAGTGATGACATTTTCAGCTGATGAAAGAAAGGCACTAATATGTTTACATTAGGGTTAAATTACTGTAAGAATCATAACATAGAGAAAATCCATGGTAAGAAAGAAGCCGTTTCAATTAAACTAAATGAGGAAAACAGTTAACTATGAAATCTTTTTTTTTTTTTTTTTTTTAAACTGCACCACTATTTTACATAGGGAGGAATATTCAATGATTTATAATTGTGTCATATGTAGTTAAGGTTATAAATGTATTCTGGTTAAGATCAATTAGCAGCCTCTGAAGATCAGTCTGAGAATTTCAGGTAGTTTATTGTAGCAGTGCTGCACTCTAAAGTGCATTGAAATTGCTTAAATTGAAATGATGCTTGGACAAAGGCTGAGTTAAGGTAACTGTCTTCCTGTCTTGACTATTGTATTGGAGAAAAAAAAAAAGTTTATACAAGATAGATGCCTTTATACTGTTCCGCATATGAACAATGTGCTCCTGTTACCCATAAAAACCAAAAATCAGTTGATTGGAGGGATATATGCAACTAAATAACACACTCTTGGAAACTGATTTAAGAAGAATATTAACAAGTACATTACGTGAAGATCATAATGTACTCAGGCAAGATGGCAAGTTAAACTTGATCAACAGTAACATGATGGGCATGGAAGGAAAGCATCTGAATAGCATCCAGATAGAGGGAAAAAAAAAGTTTGTTTGTTTGTTTGTTTTTTTTTAAATCATAATTCTCACTTCTCCTGTGTTTTATTCTTCTTGGAGAACTGGTCACATATCACTGTCTTGTTACATTTGGATGATACGTATTTTGTGATATTCAGGCCTAATCTGTTCTCAAATTTCTTAATTGTCCCGGTTGTGCCGGGCCAGGCCTGTTCCCCCGGGCCGGTGGGAGCTGCGGGCGGGCAGCAGCCGGC
>NW_008611868.1:304-1546 GCF_000691845.1 Merops nubicus | reverse complement strand
AACACTTCATGGTTTAGTCCTTCACAAGATCCTTATGGTCTTTTTTTTTCTTTTTTTTTTTACATTCTTCAGCCTTTGAAATATCATTATGGATCAAAGAGGTGACTATTGTTCCAGGTAGACCAAAATTTAATGAGGAATGACACAGAGGATATATCAAATAGATTAAAAAAAAAACCAAAATAAAGACAAATTATGCATCGTTATGATGCAAGAATCAGCTATGTAATAAACTTTTGCATACTTTTGTTTTCAAGTTCACTAACTTCCATCCAGCATTTTCACTTGCATTTCTTTATTCGATAGATCTTACTGGTATGTCCTATCTAAACCAAACTCATTTAAATCTCATTCTCTTGAAGCGAGATATGCATGTTGCCTTTCTATATATTGTTTGCATTTTAGTTTAGGGGTATGTCCTGGTTCAGCTAGGATAGGGTTGGTTTTTCACCTGCAGTCAGGCAGGAGCTCCAGCTGGAGCAGACAACTGGAGCAGCCAGGGCGTTATTCACTGCCATGCTGATATCATAGAATCATGGGATCCTTTAGGTTGGAAGAGAACTCCAAGATCATCAACTCCAACCATCAAACCAACACTACTAAGTCCTCTGCAAAAACAGAATCAGAATCTGTCAGGGTTGGAAGGGACCACAAAGGTCACCCAGTTCCAACCTCTCTGCCATGAGCAGGGACACCTCACGCTAGGTCAGGCTGTCTAGAGCCTCATCCAGCCTGGCCTGTGAAAAGCGAGTCCTCATTCTTGGCTTTTGCAGACTACAATACCCGACCTCCCTGGCAGGCTTTGGAAAATCTCGCGAGGATTTTCCCCCCGAGGTTTCGGTCTCTCGCGGGAGATTTAAAAGATAAAAGAAACTATATTAAGCGTGGCTCTTCCAGGGTTCTCTCTCTCTCTCCAGGGACCAGCTCGGCAACAACCCGTCTCATCGGGACACAGCCGGGTAAGCTCGCTCGCTTGGCCGAAGAACGCGGTAAAGGAGGAACCGTATGCTTGCAGCTTCCTCCCCCCTCTTCGGCGCCACTGCTTTGTGGCGGCCCAAGCCCAGCCATTTTTCTCGGTCCGCCGAGCCGTGCCACGCCACTCCCACCAGAGCCTGCAGTACTGCACAGTTTGTGCCAGAACGAACTGAGCCGGCTGAGCCGAGCTGACCTGGACGTGCAGCCGCAGCCGCGATGCCGCTGCGCCGCCCCCCTCCAGGAGCTTCCGCTACAGAGGGGACGCGG
>NW_008611868.1:0-280 GCF_000691845.1 Merops nubicus | reverse complement strand
ACCGACCACCCACAGCCTCCACCACCCGCACCGCGCCTGGACTGTGTACGCTACCTGGGCGCCACCATCTTGGGACCATTCCTCCACGGACACCAATTCTTAGGAGGCAACGGGTCCGGAACTTCCGGCAACGTCATCCTAGGTGCCGGATTCAAGTGACTCTCAATCCTCAGTCTCCGGACAGAGACTTTCCCAGTTTTCTTTTCCCTTTTCCTTTGTTTTTTTTTTTTTTTCTTTCTTCATTGCCAGAATAAAGTTTTGGTTTTGGACTAATATATAT
>NW_008611867.1:0-16195 GCF_000691845.1 Merops nubicus | reverse complement strand
CATAAGCAGGGACATCTCCAACAAGCCACTCAGAGCCTCATCTAACCTTAATAATACTTTACAAAGGAGGGAATTAGCATTATTTCAGTTTTTCTGGGAGACAAAATAAATCAAAAAGAAGTCATCCAGGAACCGCAAACGTAGGCCAAGAATCTACTTTAGTGACCACCTCTCTTAGGTCTTTCTTTTCCATTACAGCTTTTGGGAACTGGGACAATTTTGACTTGACCATTCTACTCTCCTGTCCCGTGTCATCAGCAATGTAGTTCCTCCATTTTGGAGGAGTGAAAAGTGGTCTGCTGGGCTGCAGTTGCAATTGGGATGAGGAACAACTGACCCAAGCTGCTGTCTGCAGTTAAAAATAGCAGGAGGTTCCCAGCAGTCTGGTTTAAAACTTGCAGCTATTAGTTACAGCTACAAGTTGCTCCCTCACTTTGGTGGAGTGAAACTGCTGCTGACTGCGTCTTTTCTGTGCATCCTGACCCTTTGTGAGCTGGGGTCAACAGTCCCAGCTCTGCCCCCTCCCAGCCTCTCGTGCACCCCCAGCCTGCTCTCTGGTGGGGTGGGGGGAGGAGCAGGAGAGGCCTTGGCTCTGTGTGAGCTCTGCTGGGTGGTGACCCAACATCCCCGTGCTACCGGCGAAGCCTCCAGCACAGCCCCAGCCCCAGCCCCAGCCCCAGCCCCGCGGGAGGTGCCGAGAGCAGGAACTCTGCCCAGCCAGAGCCAGCACAACACACAGGGCTTCTACTCTTGGTCAGCCACTAATGCAATCAGTGCTGGAAAACGAGTTCCTTCTTTCTTGTTATGCAAATATTGTCTTCCCTGGTGAGCTAGAAGAGCCCTTCAGCAGCTGTAACCCGGAGGGGAGGGAGGAGAGGTCAGGCTTCCCTGTGTCCCCTGCACCATCAGTGGAGTGCCCGGGAGGTGGCTGACGTGCACCCTGCTGTAAATTTGGGTGGCCCAGCAATAACAGCGATCAGGACTCCCCTGGCTGGGTGTTGGTCACTGTCAGACACCGTGGTTCTCAAACCCAGACAAGCAGCCACAGGGGCAGGGGAACTGGCCACCAGTCCCACTGGCATTTGGGAGCAGGTCGCTGCTCTGGAGCCAGGCGGGAATGGGTGCAGAGCAGCACAGCTGGAGTCAGGGTGGAGAGAGAAACGTGCTGCAGGCTGAGCTGCAATGAAAACTGCTGGCCTGACTCATTCCTGTGCACTGGAGGCAGTAATTCGGCAGCTCTGTAATCCTTGCAGGCAGCCATGAGAGGGAGCCCAGCCCTGCGAGATAGCCCTGGCTCCTGTATGCAACAAAACACTTTGCAGCTGGCAGGTGAAGTGTTCAACCCTTCTGTTCTTCTGCTCACACAGAACCTGGTTGCATCTTACAAGGAGACTCGGAACGGATTGGTGGGAGTGGATTATTCAACCAAATTTGCACCGTGGTAAAGATTTGTGTTGTGAGACTGGAAGCTCCTACTCTGCTCTCATCCCAAACTGAGGTTACCTGTCTGCTGAGTGCTCCCTGGGCGTGGGGATGGACACACTGTGTCTTTGCTGTGTGTCTGGGGTGCTGGAGAGAGCCAGGGGAGACATGTAGAGAGGTGGGTGTTGGTCTCTTCTCCCAAGTAACAAGCTATAGGATGAGAGGAAATGGGGTTGTTACACATGGGGAGGATTAGAATGGACATTAGGAAGAATTTCTTCCCTGCCAGAGTGGTGAGGCGTTGGCCCAGGCTGCCCAGGGAGGTGGTGGAGTCACCATTCCTGGAGGGGTTCAAAAAACATGTGGATGTGGCACTTGGGGACATGGTTCAGTGGTCATGGGAGTGTTGGGTGATGGGTGGGCGGCAAGATCTTAGAGGTCTTTTCCAACCTTAGTGATTCTATGATTTTATAGTTTACTGAATACCGTGGGGCAAGTCACCTCACTGCCATTCTGTTTTCCTGTGGGGTGAAGAGACACTTCTGATTACCCCTGTTGCCAAAGCATTTCTTGGTTGGGTAAAAAAGATTAATTCTAGTTAGAGGTTTTAGTCTTTGGTGCTGGAAAGGGCAGAGTTAATTCTGCACTGAAACTACAGCATCAGAACGCAGCTCAGCCTAACGCTGAGAGCATCTGGAGTGTATCGCCAACAGCCTTCGGAGGCTGTTCCAGGGCAGGAGTTCTCGTTTTCGGCTGGCTTTGCGCTCCAGCGGCCGTGGTGGCTGGCTCCACCTGCTGGCACCGCGGGGTCCCAGCACCACCGGCACTGCACAAGTTCTCCGTGGCTTCTGCTCGAGTTTTTCCAAGCTGGCCGTTTGCCCAGAGCAGACAGTCCTGATCTGCAGGCCCCAAAGCATTCCTCTGTTAGATAACCGAGATCAGGCCGGTTCAAATCACAGCCACTCCCTCACATCTCATACTGGCCATTTCTAAGTGTTAGAGCTCGTCAGCAATGAAGGAAAAACTCTTCAGGTCCTTCCTGTTTTTCAAAATTCATTAGAACATCAAATGTTTCCACGAGCCCTAGGGGGAAGTTGCAGTCAAACACAGTTCTATGAAAATCAAGGTAAAAGTAGTTCCTTATCACCCTCTGTGGTGGGGTTGGTGTGGACAAGCTGTTTCCTGTCTTGCACAGCACTGTTTTGGAACAAATGGAAGGAGCTTGGTGGTCTGAAATGCCAGAGCTGGGTTTGATTCCCTAATTTTCCCACCCTGTCTGAGATTTTTAGCAAGTTGTCTTCTGGGGTTACTGGAATGACATGAAGGCCCTGTGGGTACAGGAGCCCTGGGCTTGCAGGAAAAGGAGGGCTGTGAACAGCTCGGGCAGGTGATGTAGACATTTGAGATCCATTTCTGGGTTTGTCATGGGTGTATTGAGTCACCAGATGATCAAAGCCCTTTAGGCTTGTGTGAAATGATTTCTCTCAGCTGGAGACTCCTGTACCAGCCATACCCTGGGGAGGGGGGCATTTTAATTCTCAGACTGCAGAGCTGAAAAGAAGTCATACAGCTTGGCTTTGGGAAGCCAGCAGCAGAGCTGCAACTGAGCAGGGTTTTCAGAGAGCAGCTCTAGACACAGCCCTTCCCCTCCAGTCCCTGGGTGCAGGCGTCGGGCCCGTGGCACGCTCAGGGTGTCACTTCTCTCCCCAGGCTGGCACTGGGCTGCATTTCACCTCGATACATCTACCAGCAGATCCAGAAGTATGAGAAAGAGAGAACAGCAAATCAGAGCACCTACTGGTATGTCCCTGCACGGTCACTGCTGCTTCTTTCAGCTGCAAAGGAAACGGGCATGTCAAGCACAGGAGAGAGTGATTCGTTAACTTTCTCCTTAATTAATGTTTGTTTTTCCTGTGCCTGCTGTCTGGCTCCTCTGGGTTGTGTCACAGCTCTCTTTCACTGGGGATTTATTAGTCTGCCTGTGACATCCAGAGGTTTTATGCACTTTATAAACATTATTAATGCTAATTGTCATTATTGTTGCTGGGAAATTGTGGTTCGTGATTTTTAAAACTGTAAAACTGGCCTTGAACTTGCTTACACCCTCTGATCTGCCCAGATACTGAATTAGGGCCTGGTCAAGAGCTCTTATGGAGAAGCAGGTTCATGTTGGAGCCTGGCCCAGTGCTAGACCTGGATGGGAAAAAAAAACAAACCAGCAAGTCTGTGCAAACTGCAGAACTAGGTGTTCATGTTGGTTTGTTACGTTTGCAACATGACAAGCAGCGCAGTGGTTGGTGAAGCACGGGCAGAACATTGCCAACAATTCTGGCCAAAATACTCAATTCCAATAAAATGCAAATGAGAGATCAAATAACGACCTTTTGCTTGTTGAAGTGTATGTTTGTTTTTTTTCTTCAAAGACAATTATGAGAAAAAAGACTTCAAGAAATGAATCTACACACGTTTTTCCATCTAGTAGCCAGTTACTCTGCCTGCAATTGGGTGCCGTGGTGATCTGAACATTTTAAAGTGATTAATAATTATAAAGGAGAAGCTGTCAAGCTCCCAGGCACTGCAGTCAGTTGTGCAGTGAAGTACAGGCCATGGTGGCTCCACACGAGGGCCTGACTGAACCTCAGCATCACCACGCTGGTTTTTAGCATTTGGACAGTGTCCTGTTTTGTGATGGAGTTTTCCAGAAAGATCTTGCAAGCCTGAACATCAGCTGAGCAGGGTATCTCCAGTAAGCCAGGGAGCTGAAGCAGATCTCAGAGAATCAGGTGCCATCATTTTACAGGAAGCTCCTTTTAGATAAAAATTTTTGTATGGAACTGTCCATTTTCTGTGGGACTACAGAACTTTGTATAGAACTGTCTGTTTTCCCAGCACTTGACCTCAGGAGCTAGAGCACTGTAAACCCAGTTCTGAAAGGTGCCTTAAGTCCCTTACAAAGATTATTACTTAAATCGACACAAAGCTCTCAGGAATGTGCTGACAGGCTTGCTCATGGGGAAATGTGAAGCTGAATCAGGTCTTCACCCTGATCCTTGGAGAATTACATTCTGGTAGGGACAGATGAGAAACAGGTCACCTGAAATTCTGCTCCTGCACTCGAGTTGAGGAAATCTTCCCAAGTGATTGATGCAAAGTTTGCTTCCACTGGAGCCATCTGGCCGCGCGCTAGATAAGGCTTGGGGCAAGAACTGCTCTCATGGGCAGGTTTGTGAAATTGCTCATTGTGAATAAACCTCACGGTGTTAATGATGGGTGCTACAGAAGCAAAACCCTAATTTTGGTAATTTTATCTGTCCCACAGTGAAATACAGACACATCTTTGTATTCCAGGGTCCTCTTTGAGCTGCTGTGGCGGGACTACTTTCGATTTGTGGCCCTGAAGTATGGCAGAAGGATTTTCTCATCAGGAGGTGTGTATGGGTCAGCATATTGGGAGAGGAGAGGTACAGACTTAGCACAGGAAAGTAAGAGCAGACGCTGTTGGCGTTGTCTTGGACAAACATTCTCATAGGACTTATGTCACCACCCTGGGATGTTGCTGAGGACTTGCTGTTAGCACAGAACTACCTCACACCACAGTGCTGGACACTGTGTGGACACTGAGACTTTTGCCCCAAATCTGATGAGATAGGGGGTCTATTATTAACATGTGCCAGTGGGAAACAGCAGCACAATAAGCATAAAGAACCTGTTTCTGGAGACACTCCACCTCTGGAGAGAATCCAGGCTTCAGGCTCGCTCAGGTTCATCAGAGGGTCTGGTACAGAGCAGGGACTGAACCAGCAGCATGAATCCCAAGAAACCAGCTATTCTTTCTGCCTTGCACTACCCAGGAATCAGAGTGAGATTCAGCTCCAGACTCAGTCACTTACGTGCAGGTGTCTACACCAAATGTCTTGTCCATGCAGTCAGGAGAGCATACGGCTGATGCCTGTGCTGGGGGAGCTGTTCTCCACGTGATGCACCTGCCCACACCTAGGCACAGGAGCAGGGAAGTGATTGTGCCCCTGGACTCAGCACTAGGGAGGCCACAGCTTGTGTATGAGGCTCAGTTTTGGGCATTTCAGTATAAGAAAGACATTGAGGTTCTGGAGCAGGCCCAGAGAAGGGCAACAAAGCTGGGGAAGAGCCTGGGGAACATGGCTTATGCCTGAGGGACCTGGGGTTGGTTAGTCTGGAGAAGAGGCTGAGGGGAGACCTTGCTTTCTACAACTCCCTGAAAGGAGGTTGGAGTGAGGTGGGGGTTGGTCCTTTCTCCCAAGTAACTATTGATAAGGCTTTAGGGAAATACTAGCTTAGGCTGGAGCACATTTCCAGCCACTTGTAAGGTCTGAGTCATTATTAATTAAAAAAAAAAAAAGTAAACACCCACAAAATAATCAGAATCTGTTAGGGCTTGAACATCCTCTCTGTGCATGACACACCCCTTGAAAGGAGGAACAAATCATCCTGAAAGCTTTGCAGGAGGAGTGCAGCTGTAACACCACTGAGAGGGCCACCTTCATCCCAACGTCTTGTGTCAGCCAAGGTGCCCCTGGCTGCCATTGGCTGCATCAGCATTTGTCTTCATTAGCAGTTCTTTTTTTTCCTTAATAGGGCTTCAAAGCAAAGAGGTCTCCTGGAAAAAGGACCTTCAGCTCTTTGACTGTTGGAAAGGTCAGTAGAAACTGCAGCTTTGGCTAAGTGTGCTTTTGGTCTCCACGTGTCTGCACGCTCACACGTGCCCTCATGCTAATTCCAATTTACCTGAGGAGCTGTCACCGTGATTAGACCCTGTCATTTAAACTGTCACCACCCAACAAGAGTCCAGCCCTCTCTGGTGTGAGTGTGGGATGCATGGCTTCCCTTCCAAGATTTCTTGGGCTTAAGTTGCTCCAGGGGAGGTTTTGATGGGCTATTAGGAAAAATTTTTTTAGTGAAGGAGTTGTGAGGCATTGGCCCAGGCTGCTCAGGGAGGTGGTGGAGTCACCATCCCTGGAGGGGTTCAGAAAACATGTGGATGTGGCACCTGGGGACATGGTGTAGTGGTCATGGTAGTGTTGGGTTGACAGTTGGACTGGATGACCTTAGAGGTCTTTTCCAGCCTTGGTGACTCTATGACTGAGCACCACGCGGGAGCAGGCCACAGGGTTGATGGGTGGCCAGGCTCTGCCTGGCTGGTGAGACACACTGCGGGGAGGTTTCCCTGCCCAGGTGGACATGTGACAACCTCCCTGGAATCTCTCCCTGCCGCGTTGTCCCACCTCCTCGGGTGGCTGTGAGTGCCTGACCCCAGGTTGTTTGATGAACACCCAAAAGTGTCCCAGTGCCACCTCTTGTCTCCGCAGAGGGCAGGACGGGGGTTCCCTTTGTGGACGCCAGCCTGCGGGAGCTGGCTGCCACCGGCTTCCTCTCCAACCGAGGGCGGCAGAACGTCGCCAGCTTTCTCACCAAGGACCTGGGCCTGGACTGGAGGATGGGGGCAGAGTGGTTCCAATACCTGCTGGTGAGGCTGCGCTCTCGGTGTACCTGGAGCTGTGTGTGCTCCCTGCTGTGGGTGGCCCACAGGGGGACGGCTGGTGATGTGGGCAGTGGGATGAAGGGCACCCTTGGCAAGTTTGCTGGTGGCACCAAGCTGTGTGGTGCAGTCAGCGTGCTGGAGGGAAGGGATGCCATCCAGAGGGACCTTGGCAGGCTTGAGAGGTCGGCCCGTGTGAACCTCATGAAGTTCAACAAGGCCAAGTGCAAGGTCCTGCATCTGGGTCGGTGTCGTTACCGACACCCGAACCCCGGGATCTCTGCCACCCAACCTCTGAGGAGAACGGCTGGGGGGTGCTGGTTGATGTAGAGCTCAACAGGAGCCAACAGTGTGTGAGTGCAGCCCAGAAAGCCCCAAACATCCTGGGCTGCATCAGAAGCAGTGTGGCCAGCAGGTTGAGGGAGGGGATTCTGTCCCTCTGCTCTGCTACCCTGAGACCCCACCTGGAGTGTTGTGTCCAGCTCTGGAGTCCTCAGCATGAAAAGAACATGGAGCTGTTGGAGTGGGTCCAGAGGAGGCCACAAAGATGATCAGAGGGCTGGGACACCTCTTCTGTGAGGCCAGGCTGAGAGTTGGGGTTGTTCAGCCTGGAGAAGAGGAGGGTCCAGGGAGACCTTGTTGCAGCCTCCCAGTATCTCAGGGGTGCCTACAGGAAAGCTGGGGAAGGACTCTTACAAGGGCTTGTAGTGACAGTGTGAGGGGTGATGGCTTCAAACTGGAAGCAAGGAGACTTAGATTAGGTGTAAGGAAGAGGTTCTTCACTGTGAGGGTGGTGAGACACTGGCACAGGTTGCCCAGGGAACTTGTGGCTGCTTCAGCACTAGGTTCAACATCAGGTTGGATGGGGCTTGGAGCAGCTGGGTTTGGTGGGAGGTGTCCTTGCCCATGGCAGGGGGGTTGGAACTATATGATTGTTGAGGTCCCTTCCAAGCCAAACCATTCTGTGATTCTGAGATGGAGCAGATGATCAGCAGTCCTCAGGCTGACACAAGTGCACGGATGTGTTTGCATGGCACCTCCTTCCCAAAGCTCACCTGAGAAAGGGGAATGTTGCCACAGCAAAGCTGCCATCAACCACGGTGTAGTTAGAAAGTTTGCAAGGGTAGCTTTGATCCTCCATGTAGGCTTTTAGCCAGAGATCTGTCCCACTTGAGAAAATGTTCCAATATAACTTAGGTTAACAATGCCCCAAGGCTGGGGAGGAGGACAGCCAGAAATAGAACATAAGAAATCTGTTCTGGGCACTGTAGCCAGCGCTGGCAGAGTGTCCATGCCTTGGTGCCGTGGCCAGGGAAGCCACCCAGTCAAGAACAGGCCAGAGTGTGGACAATAGTTGGATCAGCTTCCAGAGAGCTCCACCCTGGCTGGAGGCATCCTTCTTCATTCTGGTGAGTCACGGGCCTCCGTGCCAGCTGGAGCCCCAGCTCTCTCCTCGCATGCCAGGCAGTGGCTGTGCCAGCTCAGTCAATAGCTGGGCTGCTTCTCCATCCTCAGGCACCGTGGCTTCTTCCCTGGAAGGCCTGAGCAGGCTGGCAGTGCTCAGCCCAGCTCTGTGCCTCTGCTTGGTTGCCATTGTCTCTGGTGATGGAGAGCCTGTCGGTGGCACCGTGCTGGGTGGTGAGAACAGCCTGAGGAGCAGTGCTGGGCTTGCACAGTGACACTCTGCAAGACTTCTGCAGGGTCCAGGTTGTTCAGCCTGGAGAACAGAAGGCTCCAGGAAGATCTTTTTGTGGCCTTTCAGGACTTAAAGTGGCCTATAACAGACAGGGACAATCTCTTCAGCAGGGCCTGTTGTGACAGGACAAGGGGTGATGGTTTTAAAAGAGGGAGATTTAAACTGGATAAAAGAAAGAAATTTTTTACAGTGAGGGTGGTGAAACCCTGTCCCAGGTAGCCCAGAGAGGTGTTAGATGCCCCATCACTGGAACCATTCCAGGTGAGTTTGACAGGGCAACCTGAGCAACTCTGAGCAGCCTGACCCAGTTGAAGATGTTCCTGCCTGTTGAAAGAGATTTGGACTACATGACCTTTAAAGGTCCCCTCCAACCCAGCCCATTCTGTGATGCTGTCCCCTGCGTGCCCTAAGCTTTGTGGCAGTGACTTGCCAAGCAGGGGCTGCATTTTGGTGTGGATGATCCAGCTCCTGTAGTTACTGTACGTGACACTAGAATCCTAGAATCCTAGAATCCTAGAATCCTAGAATCATTTAGGTTGGAAAAGACTTTTAAGATCATCAAGTCCAACCATAAACCTAACGATGCCAAGTCTACCACTAAACCATGTCCCCCTCAGCACCACATCTACATGTCCTTTAAACCCTTCCAGGGATGGGGACTCCACCACTGCCCTGGGCAGCCAGGTCCAGGGCTTGACAACCCTTTGGGGAAGAATTTTTTCTTATTGTCCAACCTAAACCTCCCATGGCTCAACTTGGGGCCATTTCCTCTTGTCCTGTTGCTTGTTCCCTGGGAGAAGAGCCCGACCCCCACCTGGCTCCAGCCTCCTGTCAGGGACTTGTGAAAAGTGAGAAGGTCTCCCCTGAGCCTCCTTTTCCTCAGACTAAACAACCCCAGGTCCCTTTCAGCTGCTTCTCCTAAGACTTGTTCTCTGCACCCTTCATCAGCCTTGTTGCCCTTTAGACATGCTTCATCCCCTCAGTGTCCTTCTTGTAGGGAGGAGTCCAAAACTGAGCCCAGGATTCAAGGTGCAGCCTCACCAGTGCTGGGTCCAGGGGTATGATCTCTGCCCTAGTCCTGCTGGCCACACTAGTGCTGACACAAGCCAGGATGCTGGTGACCTTCCTGGCCACCTGGGCACACACTGGCACGTATCCAGCCAGCTGTTGACCACAAGCTGTTCCTTTCAGCTCGTGTCCCACTGACACATCGCTGGACAGCTGTTACTTTAACCTGGTGGCATCCCCACAGCAACACACAAGGGACAGGAGGCTGATGTGAGAGATAGAGCTATAGAGTGGTAGAGGCCAGTACAGAACTGAAGCTGGCCTCACTTGCCTCTGAAGTCACAGAATCAGAGTGGCTGAGGTTGGAAGGGACCCTAGAGATCATCTAGTCCAACCCCCCTGCCAAAGCAAGTTCACTTAGAGTAGATTGTACAGGAATGTGTTCAGGCAAGTTTGAGAGTGCATCTGACCCGCCCCCCCTGCCATGGGCAGGGACACCTCTCCTCTAGACCAGGCTGCTCAGGGCCTCACCCAGCCTGGCCTTACGGGCAGCGACGTGTGTTTCACCCCAATACTTCCAGCAAAGTGCTTGCTCCACACAAGTGCTTGTGTGTGCCCGTGAAGAAGGAGGTGTCTGTCCTGCACCCCAGGCAGGCCAGGAGACTCGGGCAAGCTCTGTGCAGCCCGAGGAAGCCAGGGGAAAGGCCGGAGCTGTGTGCGGGGCAGTATCTCGGCTCTGACTCGTTGGCAGGGTCAGGCCCCAAGGAGAGGGAGAGCAACAAAGAGAAGAGAATGGCAGGAAGGGGCAAGGCTGAGGGGAAACGAGCCCGCCTCCTCCAGTCCCCCCCGGATTTGCCCTCGCCTCCCACAGGCGCTTCCCTGCTCGGGGTCAGGCCTCGGCGGCACCGTTCTCCTCCTTATCTCGGCGCCGGAGGGCCGGGGGCGCCGGGGGCACGGGGAGCAGAGCTGGCTGTTGACCCCTGAGCCGAGCGAGGGGAAGGGAGCTGCGAGCTCCCCTCTTCCAGAGGCGGCTGAGACTCTGGAAGCGTCGCTGCGCTGGGGGCGTTGCTGTGGCTGAGCAGAGGGGGAGGAGGAGGAGGAGGAGGAGGGCACTGGCCCTGCTGAGTGACGCCTCCTTGCACAGGCAGGGCAGCTGCCAGCGCTCGGCTTTGGCGAGGCGGGCTCAGCCCCCCCGAGCTGGGTCTGGACTGGCCTGCAGCTGGGAAGCTGCTGAGGTTGGAACTCCTGTGCCCAGCTGAAGAGCACTCGGACTGGACCACGCTCTGCTCTCATTTGTGCCCGTTTCAGGAGCCTTGCCCCAGTTTTACATAAGCATCCTTGAGAGCTTTCTGTTTGTTTAGATGCAGAGTAACTTGGCAACGTGCAGCCTGCTGCCTACGTCATGAGAGCTGTAGTGTTTCCCGTAGCAAAGGCCTCTCTCTGCCAAGTCCCTGTCCACTGAGGCTTATCTCCTGATGAAGGTCGATTGCAGCAGGGAAGAGCCTGCAGTGTTTGTATCAAATGCATCTTCAGACACTCTGTGTGGTCATCCTGTACAGTCCAAGTTAGACTTTTCTCCAGTTGGCCTAATAGCATCTGCAGAGATGATTTTCTTAGTCTGTGGTCTGTGGGTAACTGCTCAGGAAGAATTTTCTCTGGTATTTGAAATGGGCTGGACTACTGTTTCTTGGCACATAAGCACTCAAAAGCTAGGGCTAGTTGACATGGCATCTGTCAGATGATGGCAGGGAATGATTTTTTTTAAGAAAATAAGAATCTGAGAAAAAAGAAGCTGACCCCAGCTGTACAAAGCAGCCATGCAGCATGGCTGTAGCTGCATGGGAGAGCTCTGACTACCCCAGCATGGCCAGACTGATTCCGTGGAAGGACATCTCCCTTTGAGATGTGGGGTGGGTGAGGAGAGAAGATTCACTGAGGCTTGGCCTGGCCCTTCTGACCGTTTCCTTCCTCTGTCCTCAAGGTGGATTACGACGTCTGCAGCAATTACGGCAACTGGCTGTACAGCGCCGGCGTGGGCAACGACCCGCGGGAGGACAGGAAGTTCAACGTGATCAAACAAGGCCTGGACTACGACAGCAATGTAAGTCCTGGCGGGCTGGCTGACAACGAGGAGGGCAGCAAAGCACTCGTGGTAGTGCCAGGAGATCGGTCTGCTCTGTGGATGCTGCTGCAAAACCAGTTCTGTCATCTCCTTCCCAACAGTCAGGCAGGTTCCTCGTGGTTGTACAGGAAGATCTGATGTTTACAGTCTGCTGGTGTCCCCAAGGAGGCTGCTGCTCTGCCCTGTCCTGTGTGTTCAGTGTCCCATCACCATTTCCTCTGGCTAACAGGCACATCCCATCAGTATCTCACACAGCCGTTCCCTTGAGCACAGAGCAGCTTCTTGGAGAACTCAGAAGTGACAAGAGATGGAGCTGCTCGCATGGCACCTTAGCAAGTCCTGGGGAGTAGATTAAACCTGTCACTCCTCTGTGCTCTGTCAGGGGTGGGAGCAGATGAATCGCCCCTTCCATTGCCCAGCTAGGGTTCACGTACTGGATTACCTGTTTCCACCCTGTTCCTTGGCTTCATGGCAAGCTGCATGTTGGCTTTCAGAACTTTCACTGGCAGGATTTTGCAAGGAATTAGAAATTAGTCCTAGTAGGGGACACAGCAGTAGAGTTAATGGGAGACAGGGGCAAGGGGCCTTCATTTTGCCAAGCACAAGAGTGTGCAGCTGAGCTAGTCACCTTCGTTTCCTTCCATCACTGGAAAGAAAAAAGGACTTCTTATGAGTGACTTCATCTCCTGATGTCCTGAACAGTGCAGGTGAACTTTCCCAACAAAGCACCTAGGTCTCCCTGCTCCAGTGTCCAGGTCTGTGTTTAGGCACTAATTCTGGGTGGAGGGCTTAGCAGGAGGGGCCAAGACTGATGCTGTAGCACACCAGCTTCTCTACCTGGAAATCGGGCTGCTTTCTTTCAAGACAGGAACGACCTGTGCTGGGAAGCACTTGGAGGTTGTTACGGAGTGGATCCCATCCTGCTGGTTCTCTTTGCAGGGGGACTACGTCCGGCTGTGGGTCCCAGAACTGGGGGGCATACAGGGAGCAGAGGTCCACGCCCCCTGGGCACTGGACAGTGCTGCTCTCTCCCAGGCGGGGGTAGCTCTGGGTGAGACCTACCCACGGCCAGTGGTGACAGCCCCGGAGTGGAGCCGACACATCAGCCAGAGGCCCGTGAGTCCTGGGGAGGTTCGGAGGGGTGGGAGCGCTCCAGCCGCCATCAGTCACACTGTGGGGGTGTCCCCCAGCCAGGGCCGTCCAGCACCTCCCAGAACCTTGGCCAAGCACAGTCTGAGGTAGCACATGCTAAGGACTGTCACAAAACAGTCTTGACACTGCCACCCTGCATCATATGGATGGAAACTGCCAGGCCAGGTGGCTCTAGGGCTGAAGAGTGAACCCATGCATGTTTTGTTTACCTTCTCTAGGTAGCTTTTCTTAATCAGGTTTTGTCCCTCTGGATGTACCTAGTGCCAAATATGAGTGGAGGGACAGGCTATCTCTGAAGGCCTCCACTGGCCTAACCACCCCCAGATGCAGATGGGCAGAAGGGAGCCAAGACTGATGCTGTCTCCACTCTGTTCATGAGGTAGAATTCCTACCATGCTCGAGTGCATCCAAACTGAAGTCAGCAAGACCAGTAAATACAGAGACTGGCCCTTGCCCTTTGCTTTTTGGGTGTATCTGCACTTTAGAATGGGGACAGATTAAGATGTGGATCCCGTGACATGCTGAGACTGGCTTCTGCTGACTGGGCTGCTGTTCTGGGAGGAGACTGGTGTGCAAGGAGAGTGCTCTGTAGGCCTGGGTGGGGTCCATGGTGGTGGAGCTGGAACGGAAGAAGGAAATGGTTGCAACCAACAGTTGCATATCTGGAGGGGTTTTCAGTGCACTGTCTTCCCCCATGCATCCTCCTGCCTGGTCTGGAGTAAGGACACTTTGTGGAGGCTCAGATTTAGTTGTCATACCATGTTCAGTGAAGAATGAAACATTTGGATCCACTTTCCACCTCACCGGGGGCTCTGTGGGCCTGCACTGCCACTGTGCTTCTGAAATGATAATACTACTGGGAGGGACTGTTGACCTGATGCTGTTGAGGCCTGGAGAATAATAGAATTGTTTGGGTTGGAGAGATCTTGAAGACATCAAGTCCAACCGTTAACCCAGCACTGCCAGGTCCCCACTAAACCATGTCCCTCAGCACCACAACTACATGGCTTTTAAAGCCCTCCAGGGACAGGGACTCCACCACTGCCCTGAGCAGCCTGGTGCAGGGCTTGACAACCCTCTCAGGGAAAACATTTTTCCTAATGTCCAGCTGAATCCTCCCCTGGTGCAACTTGAGGCCATTTCCTCTTGTCATGTTGATTGTTCCTTGGGAGAAGAGACCAGGACCCAGTTGGCTCCAACCTCCTGTCAGGGAGCTGTGGAGAGAAGGTCTCCCCCGAACCTCCTTTTCTCCAGGCTAAACAAGCCGGGGTCCCTCAGCTGCTCTTCGTAAGATTCGTTCTCTAAACCCTTCCCCAGCTTTATCGCCCTTCTCTGGCCACACTCCAGCCCCTCAAGGTCCATCTGGGAGTGAGTGACCCAAAACTGAACCCAGGATTTGAGATGCAGACTAGAAGAAGCTCTCCCCTCAGCCCCCTAAACTGAGTATCAAAATACCTTTGAAGATAGATGCCCACACCTTAGCAGAGGCCCTACTTGCCCAAGCCCAAGCCCAGAGCTGTGCCTGCCAGGCCTCCCCTCCTTTTTAGTGAACTTTGGGGTCACATTCTTCTGCATGTTGAGGCTGCTTTGGGATCAGATTGCTCGGCAGCACCAGTAGCCATCTCACTGTTCCTCCTTCCTTGGCAGCAGGGCAGAAGTCCCCGTGGCAGGGGCAGGAGAGGACCCGCCCACGCGCCGGTGCGGCACAGGGACAGGGGGATGGAGTTTTACTTTTCTGGCAAGAAGGCCGCGTGAGGAGCGCTGTCCGGGGACGCTCCACGGGAGGCTGGTCCCCTGCAGCCGAGCCAACGAGGGAGCCTGGCCACAGCAAGGCCAGGAGGGACCTGCCCGTCCCACGTCCCCGGCACAGGAGCTGCCGTGGGTATCTGCAGGTCGTGGCGGCGCCCGTGGCGGGGCCTCGCGCTTGGGCTGGTGCTGGAGCTCCTGGGCAGCTCACCTGCTGCTCTCCAGGAGGGGCTGTCCTCCTGTGCCCAGGCTCCAGCCCCCATGGACAGCGTATGCTTCTCAACTCTGTAAAGTCCTTTGTTTGAAAGGGGCTGCCTAATTAATGCTAATTAACCAAATGACATGGCCTTTCTGTGTGGAGGAGGCGTGGCACCTTTTCCAGCACCTCCTGCTCTGCGCTGGTGCACGTAGCTGCCCCAGCTCTTATTTCTGCCTCTTTACAAACCCGAGCAGATGGCTGACGTGGC
The DNA here is from genome assembly GCF_000691845.1 of Merops nubicus. Taxonomy (NCBI): domain Eukaryota; kingdom Metazoa; phylum Chordata; class Aves; order Coraciiformes; family Meropidae; genus Merops; species Merops nubicus. Next base: position 1,067 of record NW_008611867.1, on the reverse strand, counting down.
AGGTGACCACTCAGAACTCTTTCTAGTCAGCTTTCCTAGGCTAATATCTCATGTTTTAAAGCTTTAAAACTACCAATCGCCGTGCAATTAAAAGTTTTGCTACCAGAATATTTTATCCCCCTCATTTCCACAGAGGTCCACAGACTGAGTGAGACGTCAGAGGACATTATTTTACTGTGTCTCCTACAGTTGGAGAAAGTAAGTTCTGCTTGAGAACAGCCCTGGTGTCCTTGCAGTACCCAGGTTGCTTTTGGTACCTCCAGCCTGGGAGCTGGAAACTCTTCAGTTAATATCAGAGAACCGTGTTTTGTACTCAGCACCAAAAACCAGTCTAAAATGGTTCCTCAGTCAGTTTAAGTGCTTTGGGTCTATGCGGAATGTTGTACTTGGTGGAAGAGTTTGTGGATTTGGAGACAGTCATATTCGTGGAGCATCATCACCCGATGGAGACCCAAGGTTTGAACTCCTCAATCCCAAAAGCAGCCCCCTGGATTTATGACCATTAGGGATCCATTTGGGCCTGTTTATACTATAATTGTCTCAGACCTCTTTGAACACTTACTTGGTAGATAGGTTCAGGATTGGACCGTCAGAAGACCTGACATGGAACACAACAGCAAGTTCTACCAATATCCCAGATGAACATCTTGATTTAGCAGTAATTCAGAATTTATTTATAGTATGCACTCTATCAAGAGGTTGAATTTTAGCAGCACTCAGTGAGTGATCAACTTAAAGAGGAACAAATGACTCAGTAAAATCACAGTAAAGTCACAGCCCACTGTGATCCAGGAGAGCTCAGAGGGCCTTGCTTAGGATCACTCTTTACAGGGGCTGAGGTAACTGACTTCTGTCAGGTACTTTTCCATTTCAGCCCAGCTCAGGTCATGGAACGTTCTGGTACATTCCCCTAGCTGCTCAGGCCTGGAGCTTGGGGGCTTTGGTGGCTCGGGTGTCCCTGCCTGGGGCCACAACCCCCGTACAGGTGCACTACAGGAGGTGGGGGTTGTCACTGTCGTTCCCAGGCGATGCGGGGCAGCAGGAGCCGGGCACGTTAAGGGGCTCCG
>NW_008611866.1:35219-39860 GCF_000691845.1 Merops nubicus | reverse complement strand
GAAGGTGGCGTGGGAGGAGGAGCATGTACGTGTTCGGTAGGGGCGTCAGCTGGAAGTATTGGAAGAATGTTTGTAATCCCGGGTAGGATTTCTTTTCGTTTGAATGAGCGTTGATTTGGTAGAAAACCCGTGCGGTGTGTTCCCCGCTGCGGGGCCGGTGTCTGGGAGGTGCTGAGAGGTGCCCCCAGATGTGCGCATCTGCCAAACCAGCGTTTGCAGCGCCTGCTCGTGGGACCCTGAGGATGTTACAACATGAATGGGAAACTTGGTGCTTCCGGAGAGCAAATGCAAAAGTCTTGTGAGCACAAGATCGTCCATGCCTTTTTTTTTCTTTTTCTTTTTCTGTTTTACATTCATAAGAGGATTTTTCTGTTTTACATTCACAGGAGGATTTTTTTTTTTTTATTTAGGTAATTCTAGTTTGTCCAACCATTTGCAAAGCTGTTTTTTGAAGATATTTTAAGACTTCTCTCCCTTAAACTTCTGATGATTTAAAATATTTCCCAAGACCTTATAGAACATGGTGTTGTTGGCTTGAAAAAAAGGTTTTGCTTTTCCTAGAGAGGATTTTGAGTTTTACCTGTTCAGAAGCTGAAAGTGCCAGACTGTGCTTTGCTGTATTATAAGGTGGTTTTGTGCAAATTTGTGCAGGCAAACTGTGCCTGCTGAGAAATGTAGTGAGGTTCAAGGACATTCCTGTCACACTCACCAGGGCATGGCTGAGCTTGGAGCACAGAAAGCAGCTGATGCACCCAGTGGTGTATTTTCAGAGAGACAAACCAGACTGGGGTTTGTCAAGTCAGCAGTGACAGCTGACAGTTTACCCTTGGCCTCCTGAGGCTTCCAGAAAGGAGTGAAGCTGCTGGAGCTCAGAGCAAGATGCTGGATGTAGGAAAGAAAGCAGCAGCACCATCTGATTTGTCCCACTGCTGTTTGGTGTTCTACCATAAAGCTCTCTAGAAACAAGAGAGCTGCTCTGAATAAGATTAATCCTCTCACTGCATGATAAATGCTTTTATGGACCCTGTGCTTTCTGCTTCTGCTTGGGTGACAACCAGATAGGCAGCCACGTCTCCTCCAAGCCCACGCCACGCTCGGGGCCTGTTGCTAACTGAAATCATGGCTACTTCAGAGCAGCCCATCAGCTTTTCCAAGGCCAATTCCATACTTACATTGAAAGGAGTTAAACAAAATGTTGGTCTCCAAATTCTTGGATGGAGAGTGGATAAAAAGAGAGGAAGGAAAATATTTTACTAGATTCCCTCCATCTTAGTATGGAAACAAAAATGCCTTCTAAAATTCATAGACAGGTATGTTGCAGTTCTAAGCTACTCAGTGTTTTGACAGTAGATTCAATTATTTAAACTGAGTGGTACTTGTTTAATGCAGCTTTCCCCATTTCAAAATGCTTCTTACTTTCAGAGGTTATTTGGTAAAATAAAGTTGAAGGATTTACCAGACAGAAAAACACAATTTTAAAATACAGGTGTTTGAGAGAAGCTGATTGTTGTTTTTTACCACTTTTATTATACGCAGCCTTGTGAGATCCATTAAATGTAAGAGAGAAAGAATCATTTACCTATTTTGAGCTTGTTATTTAATGATGAATGCTAACGGATTTGTGCCTGCTGATTGCTTCAGCATTATCATTATATAGTTCTGCACATTTAAAGTTCCCACTGATGCATATCTCCACCCAATCTTGAAATGCAGGAATGAACTGTTGCCAGCAAAATCAGTTACTCCTTGCCTTGCACCTTTAACACGTGGTTTAGGGAACTCCATTTAAAATACAGCCTCTAGTGTTAGTGTCAATACTGCCTCTTGGTTTAGCACAGCAGTAAGCAAATTTTCATGGGTTGCTATGTGATTGTAGCTCATCTGACTAAAAGAAATTACATGTGCCACCTTAATCCTGCTGGAGAATTGTCTGAGATTGACTGCTGCGTCAGTACAGAGCTCTGGTGAGGCCAGCTGCACTCCAGTGCCTCCTGTGTTATATATGATTGAAAGACCTAGCTGGGAAAGCGGGTGGAAAAAAGCTGTACAATACTGATTATTTCATTTTCAGGACAACTAACTCCTGGAGGGAAAAGAGCTACAGGTGTCAAGTTATTTAATTTTCCAGATAATGTGGCTGTTACTTCATCACTGCAAACACTGCGTGTGGTTCTCAACCTTTCCTGAAGAATAAGGGGGAGAAGAGTAGCAATGTGTCAGGATGAAGTTGATCTCTTAAGGAATTTGATTATGCTAATTATCCTTATCTGTAATAGGGAGCACAGACAATAATGTTGCCATAGTTAACATGGAAGTGTGTGATTGCATGAAGCAGATCTGTTGTGGCCAGAGCTCCTTAGGAGGTTTAAAAATAGAGTGCTTCTGGAAGCAGAATTATTGTGGAAATTCATAGGAACCCCACATAGGTGAGGACTACGGAGTTAGATCTCCTAGTAAATAAATAATGTGCCAAAATCATTAAAATGCTGCAGCCTTCAGAGCACATCACTATCTTGCACCGGTCAGTGACATTTACACCTTTGCAGGGAGACTGTTATAACATTGGTGAGAGCAAGGAGGACCTTGATGTGACAGCCTTTGAAACCCACTTTGTGAAGGAGGATGCGGTGTGAAGTGGTGACCTGATAGTCGCCTGCTGAAGCACACCAGCTGCTTTCTATGTTTTATCGATCTTCCTCTTTCCTAGAGAAGAAAATTTGCTATTAAAGTATTAATATACAATTGAAACGACAAAAAGATTGCCTTCGATTTAAAGGCTGTGCACATGAATCGCATCGCTATAGAAGTGCCCCAACAAGATCTGACACAGGAATCTTCAAAAGCCTGGATTCCAGCAGTGTTTGGAGTTGCTTCCCGTGCCGTTCTGTTGCTGAATCGTTTTGACAGCGTGAGGAGCAGCGTCTGAACGCTGCTGTATGGCAGAGAGCCAGACTGCTCAGCTGTACGAGCCACTTCAGCACTCTGAGTCAGGCAAAGGCAGAGCAGCCCAAAAACCAACTGTAAATTTATGATTAATGGTAGGTGTAAAGGATGTCTTGAGACATCCGCCGTTCTCGGCGATTTGTAAAGGGAGGTAGCTTCTGATGCTGCTGTGAAATGCTGCTCCTCTTGCTGCTGGGAGATGGGGACTACAAGGCACAATTTTCCTGCCTCTTGTATGCCTCTGTAATGGCTCTGGAGGCAATGTGCTTGTCTTCTGTGGGTGTTACAGGAGGAGCAGGTACAGGTTTGGATGACGCACAAAGTGTGGACTTGTTAAATTTTTTTTTACTGTTGTTTTCCAGTTTCCTCCCATACTTACAGTAATAGCACTTTGTTCAGAGTTGCATTTGGGGAGAGAACAAGATTTGTACACAGATTATACAGTACGTCTCTCATGTAAAGGAGGCCAAATTCTAGTGACATGAGGCATCAGCAAGGGGAGTTGCACTGGGATTAAGGTATATGCCAAGTTCTGAAGGGTGCCTGGATGTGTATTTGGGTCTGTTGGCATGTTTATTCATGTCTGACCTGTCTGTAGATAGCACAGACCTGATAGCAGCTCAGGTTTTCCAAGGCAGGTAAAGACTGTTTAGCTGCTCCTGTGGCCAGACTACTGCTTGGCATCTCTCAGTGGGAGCAAATGCCTGTGTGGAACCAGGCAAAGGTGCTGGGCAAACGTGCCACAGCTCTGGCAAAGTGGAGAGAGAACAGGGCTGAGGCTGGTGTAGCACCAAACCCTTCCTATCAGTGCAGGACAACTGGAAAAAGACCTTTTGCTGGTATCACTTCTTTTCCAGTTGAGGACCTGGTTTAAGCTCTCCTGGCAGACCTCTTTCACTGGGATTAACTGTGTGTCCATTCAGAGGTTTGCTAACTCACCCTTATTAATGATGCTGTAGAGCAATCACTTTAAATCCAGGGCTCTCAGCTAGTGGCATCCTCCTGCTCCGCAGTTAAGTGCTGTTGATGGGAGGGTATTGCAAGCAAGAAGCCTGGGTTTTAGGTATGTCTTCTGTTACTTGTTTTCACACCTGGTAAAGCTACTTGAACTATCTTTGGATGGGGAGCGTTGTAACAAAAGCAGACTGGCTGTGATGTCTCTGAGATCTTGTAATCTAATTTATCTTTGTTACCTGGGTAAATTAGCCCACGCAGAGCTCTGTGCTGTCACGTCTGGTCACTTATTGATCCCTGTCTAGTGATAATCTCCCTCTGCAGGTCTGCATCCTCGAGGGTACGTGTGCTTTGATAGCCTGGTCAATATGATAAGAAGGCAAAAGTCCCTCCAAACAGCAGTTTGGAAGAAGGAGCTATTAACAGGGTGAAAGTACAGAAGGAATTTGGATTTTGCAGCTCCAAATCTCTGTCTTTCATCTTCTGTATCTGCCTACATTTAAAACACAGAAGAAGAGTTTGTGTGTGTCAGCTGTGTAAAACATTTGAGAAGAAGATCAAATTTTGACTGCAGTGCTGATGGTTAAATGGTGACTTTGCAGCCCAGTACTTTGTAAACTATTTCAAAGTGTATTAACACTTGGCTGCTAGAAATTCCAGTTCAATTCCAAGTTAGAGCACACAAGCAGCTCTGCAACTGTGATGTGTTACCCTCTGCCTGGTCTCATTCCCTGAGCTGATTAC
>NW_008611866.1:25612-35188 GCF_000691845.1 Merops nubicus | reverse complement strand
ATCTTCTTACCCTACCATGACTAGAGGAGCCCGTGGCATTTTCTCTCTCCTTGGCAGATTATCTTCTGTCGTTCTCCCAACACCACAAGTGTCTTATCAACACCTTTCAGTGCAGCTGTGAGCCTGGGTCATGACTCCCTTTTGTGAAAGAATTTATTAATAGACTTGCTGTTAATTTTGCTTCATGGCTTGGTGTCAGGGACAGGAAAATGCATGAGTCAGACATCAGAGCTGTTAATTTTAATAGGCTTTTTAATAAGTTTTGTTTACACAGATATGGACACTCGGGCAACAGGGGTGCAGAGTGCTTCCTAAGTTCAGAAACAATATACAAACCCCAATTATTAGTGTTTATATGGGAGGCATCTCTGAAGTACCAATATTTGATATAAATGGGTGAGCATACTGAACAGCATTCTATAGATAACACTTAGTAAAGGAGACAGGAGGGGTGAAGAAATGGTTGGAATGTCATAACGGCCCAAACACTGTGATAAAAAAAAACCCAAACTGTTGTCAGGAAAAGGCAGGGGATCAGAGATTTTGAACCTATTAAATTTACAAATATTCTGTCCTTGTCATTGTTTTATTTTCCTGGAATCTTCATGTGCAACTTAGCTCCAGAAACTGTTTTTCACCTTACCACCAAACATCATTCTTACTTCGCACAAAGTATTATATTTCCAAGTTTTTTCACTACAAGAAAATAGCATTGTAAATTCAAGCACTCAGAAGTTACAATGAGCAAAAAGACTCCTTAGAAACTTTGGCTGCCTTGATCAAAAAGGGGTAACGCTCCTGCTGCTAATGATTGTTAATAATCCACAAACAAGATTTAAAGTGAATATAAAGTAGAGGAAAATTGCTATTGCTAGGAGCTCCGAGCTGTTGTAGCTTTGATGATGCTCCGTGCTGACACTGAGTGGTGCAATTACCACATACTGGTGGAGGAGAGCTGCAATTATCACATTTTCTGAGTCAACTGCTGAGATATTTTAAGTTGGCATTGGTATTTATTTATGTGCTTATTGTAGGCAAATTCTATCAAGTGCTTCCCCAATATTTGTCAAAGAATACTAGGGAGAGACTTAGATGGTTCTTTTCTTTGTTTCACTACTGTAAAAATCAGTGCTTTGCATTAAATTCCTAGAGTGAGCAGGAACCTGTACTTGTCTGTACCTACCTGAAGTCACTGTGGGAGTCAGTGGGGGACTGTGTGTAAGAAAAACAGTAGCAGAGAGTGCTGGAGGCCCTGAGAAATGGTGTATGAGATCATTTTGCCTTTATCACAGGTGGTGTTCACTTCTTTATTTTTGCAAGCCCAGTGGGCTAAGTGCAGATAATTAATTATCTGGGGAGGGACCAGAATGTTTTATTTCCATTTAATAGTGTGATCGGCATGGCTGGCAGGGTAAAAAGCAGCTTGAGTGGCTGCTCCTACGCCTATGCATGTATTCTTACGTCATTTTGTACTGATTTTGACCTTTTTTTCTGATCTTATTTTTCTGATACAAATATTTAAAGATTGATCTGAGTTCAGGAACAAATTGTTTGGAAAATCTGGTGCTAAAATAGGTTCATATGTTTCCAAGAAGGAAGGGGCAAGAAGGAGAACATGTTCTCACCCTTGCAGCAGAAGACTGCCTGGACCTTGAGTTTGGAGACGACTCACAGCAGAGGCTAGGCTTGTAGCTCGTTTGCCCGTGGAGTCTGTAGATAAGTTCTAGCAAAGAGCTGGACATTTCACATTATTTATATTCCTTTTCTAAAAATATTTTTAAAACCAACTTTGGAAAAATATTTGCTAAAAAAAAAAAATGTCCAGAGAATATTAGGGTTATACTAACACTGGAAAAAGACTGGAAATAACTAAGCACTCTTATCTCTTCCTGAAGACATGTATATATGCAGATACTTTCATAACGTGATCAGACAGTGTTTTTAATTTATTTTTTTTAAGACCTCACTTCAGTGTTAGTATTTGTCAGTGCAGTGTGAGGCTGTGAACAATCTGAGCTCCAAAGCATCCCACTTTATCAGCTGGATGACACCCAGTGATAAGGGCTCAGAGTAGCAACTCCCAGGAGAAGGAACAGACTTTAGTCCTGGGGCACTGATGCCACACATGGACAATACAAGACATCCCATGTGAAATCACTGTGGAGATCCCCCTGTCAGTGCTTGCCAGCTCTTCCACCCCAGGACACTCAGTAAAAAATGCCTGAAAAAAAAATGCAAAGATGTTGAAATTTCAGAAACACTCTAGTATTTTTAATCTGTATGCACATATACATGCGTATGTACACATGTGTACTTTGTCAGGGACATGCCCACTCCAGGGGATGGCAAGCAGACCCCATTGGTGCTGGCTCCCTTGCCCAGAAGCAGTGGCACAGCCTCTAATCTGGGCATCAGATCTTCAGAAATTGCTGGAGGAGGATACGTTGTTCTGTCTTTGCCATTTCACAAAGCCTGGGGAAGATGGGTGAATCAGATTATAGATGGCTCTGTTTTCCAAGTCCTGGATTTTCTGGAAGAGATAGAACAATTTAGGTTGAGTAGAAAAGCTGTCAAATACAGTGGTGGTGACTCACCTCATTAACTGCATCTTGCAGATGACCTCACACCTCGTGAACTTTTCTGAAAATTTATCTTTTCATGGCTGGACACTCATTTGTCGTGTTGACAGGCAGTGGCCTTCTAGGAGCACTAGCTAGTGTTATGGTATCACTGAGGCCAAACAGAAAATGGAGACAACGGCAAGAAGTGTAAAGCTGCTTGCTAGTCTGTCTCTAAACCAGGTAGGTGCGTAAATGGTCATTGTGAATCTGCACATGGAAATACAGCCATTCTGATGGTATTGAGCAACTTGATCTACTTCAGCCTCAAATAAGGTATATTTCATTATAGGTGAGGAGGAAATAGATGTTCACAGGCTGTTGACTACCCTTGGACTGATCAAAATGACTCAGAGGAAATACAGATGTATGATGAGGAGCATCAGTGAGACGGGAGCCATTCCTCTATCTGGAGCTAGCAGTGCTTTCTATTGTGAAAACATGCCCAGCTGTTTGTTTTCAGACGATCTTAAATGTCCTGTTAGTGTTTAGTGGAAACATGTCGGGGTCAAGGGTTTCCCTCAGGAGTCCTCTGAAAGAGCTTGTGAAATATGGAATCTGAAAATCAGCCAGAAAAGATATTTTTGGTAAGGTGAGTTATGTGAGGATGAGGACTGTCCATCAGGCTTAACCTACAGGAGAGGTTAAGATTGACATTTTCTAGAAAACTTACAGAGAAAGGAATCTGTATCTTGGTCTGACAGAGGACACTCTTGTAAAGGATTCACTCAAGTCTTCACTATGTCTTATAAGGACAAATCTGAATTTTCTCATTTGAGGAGGGGTCTAAATATTTCTGGGTGGGTAAAAGTAGGTTGCAGTGATAGAAACAGCCGCAAGCCAAGGCAAAGCCAGTGTGTGAGGGTAACCCCAAAAACTGAAGGTGTTATGGGAGGTGGCAGCAAAGAGTTTTCATGATGATTGAATATTAATTAGTGACATGGCTATTAATGATGACAGTAATTAACAGAGGAAGGAAAGACTTGTCATTGTCCCGAGGGTGAGTAATCAGTCTTGGCAGGTGATAAATAATGGTTCAGCAAACTCAGCAGAACGATAATCTGTCTGCCTCAGGACAACTGGAGAACAGCTATAACATCTTCCAGGCTCTTGGCAACATTCAGGAATGACTTCATGTTTTTAACAAGAGGCAAATTAAAATCCCTGTTCTCAAGTGCTGTTTATACTCCAGAGTGCCTGGTCACAGGAGTTCTGGTTGAGTTGGTTCCTTCAGTTTACTAGCCCCTTTAAACATTTCTTTTTAAATCTTGATAACAGGGGGGAGAAAGACTAGGGGACCAGCTTTCAGTGTTACTTGTATTTCTCCTTGTAGTTTGATGAAAATTTAATAGATTCCCCAAGAGAGACCTAAACCTGGGGACATGATCATTCTATTTAAAAATGGAGTGGGACTTAACCCTGCATTAAGTATTCCTGTATATCTGGAAAGGGATCATGCAAAGTGCACTTCACCTCCCTTGAGCAAACCAATGCACTACTCTAGATGATATTCAGATATCAGCTGTCACATCACTTGGCAATAAGATACCTTAAAGATCACTGCAAGCCTGTAATCTGAGACCCAAATCAGGAGAAACGGTGGACTTTTTAGTTTGGGGGTTGAAGAGAAAGCCCAGGAAAGATTCTAATTTAGCTTGAGGACAGCATTTTGTGAGGTTTGGTTTTGTTTCTAACAATACAGAAGCACTTTGGTGTGAGTCATCTTGAAATGGTTTTCTAAGCCTAACTGTTTTTTTCCTGTCTTTAGGATATTTTTGCTTTGTAAAAGGGAACATCAATGTTTATAAAATGGAATATTTTATTATCAAACTTGTTAAAACAACAGTTACTTGGCTCTGAACGCTTTCTCCATATGTCATCCAGCTAGTACTCTTCACTAGATGTGTTCTCATCTAGCAGATAGTTTTGGACCCCTCAGATATCTTTTTCTGAATAAATCTCCTATTCACAAAAAAAAGGTGTGACTGTTTGATACACCTGGCAAGCTGGTTTCTGGAGAGACAGGAAAGTGCTGGCACTGTTGGCAGAGGCATTGGTCAGATGTTCTGCAGTTCTGGTGACCCCAGTGCAAAGAAATGGAATTTAAATGGGAAATGTTGCTGAATGGTAACGTAGAGGGAGAGATTATCTTAAGAGGATATTAAAAGAGTTTAGTGGGTTTAGTGAAATGGAGGTAGGGAGGCAATGTGTCAGCCCTCTGTATGTAGAAACACTCAGTAGAAATTATCAAGGAAGAAGAATAATTCTTCTGTTAAATGATAATGCAGATATGATATCAAATGCATATAAATTGCATATTAATAAACTTAGGCCAGGAAGATACAAGAAGAGTCTATCCAAAAAAAAAAAAAAAAAAAATTATGGAATAACTTTCCAAATAGGATAGTGGCAACTTAATTTGCTCCTGTATGGAGCTGGGAGGTGTGGAGAGTGACCGCAGAGCTGAGGATACAAGCTTGTGAGATAGGTCTTCTAGGGTCTGGTTCATTGATATCTTCAAGGCAGATGGAGACAATGCCCAGCTGCTGCCTGTTGGTCACGTCTATTGGCCTAATATTTAAGTGAAAGAAGATATTTCCCTGATCTTCAGGAGGTGTGCTGATTGTCTGCGGAGGACGAGTAGGTTAGGTCCATATTTCTGCCTGCTGCTGGAGCCTGACTGAAGAGGGTTTATTGGTGCTCCTTGTGGAGTTGTGGGTCAAGTAGCATTGCCAGGGGGAGTGGGAGCTGCCATCCCCTCTGCATGGGGTAGAGCCTCATGATATTGCAGGCTCAGACCTGCAGATATTGCAGGCACCTGGGACACTCAGCAGTGCCTGTTGTTTCTGTGGCACCTGGTGTTTACCATTTGCTGAGGGTGTGGGAATGCTCTGGACCTGTGGAAGGCAAAATCTCCTTCAGACTTTTCTAGAGCAGGCGTTGTTTGGGTCATGATGTTTCTTAAATTAGCCACCGTGTCTGAACTCAGAAGCACTCCATCCAAATAAGATTCTCCAAGTTTTGTGTAGTAAGCGGGAACCATACAGTTGATGGGTTCCTTTTTGTGTGCCACCTTCAACTGGTAAAGGACAAAGCACAGCACTGAGTATTCCCAGGGCTATTAGCCTCCTGCATGTGAAAGCAAATACTTCTCAACAAGTTCACTGTAAGCTGAGAAGGGCTTGGTGGTATGTCTGCATCCAGACCTGGCATTGTGAGGTCGTGCTGCACGCTGCTCTGACTTGGCATGGACTTGCTAAATTGCCTCCAAGTGCCTTTGCTTATTGCCTTTGACTTTGGACAAGTCAACTTGGCTGACTTGTACACACTGTGATGTTTCATTTGAGGCTTAACTTTCTGATAACGGGGTCTAACCTAAGTTTTGCTGCCCTGTCCTGCTGTATTTTGATAAAAGGCCTCGTCTTCTACTGAACAGTGACAAGTTTTCCACTTCTATGATTTCCATTCAAGCAACAGAGAGGTTGTATACATGCAGAGGATCAATCCTTGAGTTGTTTATGCTATTTATAAGATAGCAACAACCTTTGTACTACTGGATGGGCCTTGAAAACCTAATAAACTTCCTGATGAACCTTAAAGACTCACTGCTCTGCTGCTGGCCACCATCCTGCTGGTGTGGTCACTAGCAGGTGATGGCTCATCAGTGGCCTGGTTACAGGCACACTGCATGCCACTTCCTTCTCCAAGACACTGCTTGACTTTGACATAAGCAAGACTTTCCTTTGTCTTTTATTGACTGATAACTCAGTTCTGTACTTTTAGATTATTGCCCCTGACATTACAGGAGCGAGGTGCCAGTAAATGCTCCTTTGTCCCCTCCCTAGCTAGTGCTTGCAGAAAAGTAACTCCCTGTATGCTGAGATGAGAGAGAAGCAGCTGGGAGAGGACAAGGTACATGGAGCCATTAGTGTAATATCTGACTTAAATTATGTCAAGTCTCCTATCACACAGAATACTTCTTAGGATGTAGTGCTTGTAAATAACCATATAATTACAGTGTAGCACAAGAAGGAAGAACATTCTGAAACCTCAGTGGAGAGAAAAAGGAAAATGGAGTAAGATTTATGTCAGTTCTATTTTACCTGTCTCAGTGTTAGCTCTCTCTAGGGCTCGCAGATCCTGCGGTCTCAGCATTTAATGCTTTCTTCACTCATTTTTGTTTTTTTAAGGTGCTGACATCGTGCAGTGGCTTATGAAGAACCTCAGCATTGAGGATCCAGGTAAGGTGACCACAGCTGGGGAAGAACAGATACTCCATCTATATTGTGTGTGCCATTAAACAGTAGATAGTATTTTGCTGCGGTCTAAAATACCAGTAAAACAGCAAGGCTGATTTAAGCACTGGAGTAAAGGAAGAGGGAAGGAGATAAGAATCAGCATCTTAATTCAGGCACAGAAAGCACTTTGTAGGAGTCTTAGCCCGTCTGTGAAGTTGTTGCTATCAAGGAAAGACTGATTGATTTTATGGTTGTTCTCAGACTGTGAAAGGAAGCTGGTGGATGTGTGTGGTTAAGCAGGCAAATGCAGTGGCAGGTTTTTGTGATTTGGAGAAAGGTAGCCATGACTGACAGGATATACTGGTTAAGGATGACACAGACACCATCATGGCATCAGGTGGTGGCTGCTACTTTATCACAGCAGATAGATACATGGATAATCAGCCATAACCAGGGATTGATGCATGGGCATGGTCCAAACAGTTCAATCTCCAGAAAAACGAAATCAGGTTGGAACAGTTAAGAACTACTGGGAAAAGAGAAAGAAAAGATCTGCAGGTCCAGAAGTTTCTTTTTGTTTTCTAGAAAGAGAAAAACTCCAGCACCTCACCTCCCAGTTTGTTTCTGGTGCCTACTGTCACCATGTAAAAGCAGAGATAGAGGCAGTGCTGTCTCACCCAGGTCACCCCTACACACACACCGCATCTCATGAGTCCAGTGAAGTCCCAAATCTGAATTTCAGCTGCAGACAATAGCTTTATTATCTACCTGGGGGTGCACTGAGCAGCTGATGTGTATTTTGCTACTATGTGAAAGCCGATGCAGCTTTTGACAGCTGACCTTGGTTGAAAATGTGTGCAGATGTGCCCCATCTACATATCCCATAGGAAGTGTATTCCCCTTTGCCTCTGCACCATTTCCTCTAGGGAATGGCAATGCTACGTTGTCAGGATTTGTCTTCATGAATGAACATGCTGGTAGTGACCTGGTGTTGCAGGTCTTTGCTGGATTTGGTAGAGGCAAGGTGGGCTTCACTGATGGAACAGGCTTCTTGTCAGCTGTCACCTGTGGTAGATCTTATTTGCTTTGAATTGAGTCAGATTCCAGAGCCGAACTGATATGTGACATTTTGTAAACACCAAACCAGCAGGTTAAACATTTGAACAGTGTTCCATCTGTATTGCAAGGGTGATTTCTGCTCCCCTGCTCTGCACGGTTTGGCTGGAAGGCGTGAGGATGCGGTGTAGGTACAGAGAGGCATGTGTGCCCCAGGTCTTCAGGTGAGCCATCACCAGGGCTGCTGCTGAAAGCAGAAGAGTGTGCAGTGCCCATCCTCCTGACAGGCCCCTGCTGGTTTCTCTCCCTCCCAGCGGAAGCGATCCACCTGGGGAGTCTCATCGCCGCGCAGGGCTATGTCTTTCCCATCTCAGACCATGTCCTGAGCCTGAAGGATGATGGCACCTTCTATCGTTTTCAGGTCAGTGAGCCCTCTGCCTCCCTTGGGGACCTTTCTACTGTCCCTGCAGTAATACTCCTGAAGTCACCCACTCTTGCTTCCCAAGCACCTGTTAGGTTAATGAAGCCAGGGATTGAGGCTGTCTTGGCTGAGGCCATAGGAAGTCCCTTAAAAAATCTGCTTTAGAATCCCAAATCACTCTCTTCTACTTTCTGACCCATAGTTTTTACATAAATGCATGGATATGACCTGTGGTTATTTTCAATATGTGATTTCAAGGCTGTTATACTCAGATTTGAACAAAACCAGTAGAAAGAAAATGGCTTTCAGGTTCTAACCCTGTCACAGAATTGAGTAGCCATCCTCCTGTGCAAAATGGATCAGGGCAAACTTTGGAATTGGACATTCAAGCTCTGGCACAGCAGAAAATGCAAATTTTTATCCTCTAATGGTTACAGATTGGTGTGGGAGGGGGCAAGCTGCAGGCTTTGGCTCTCTTACAAAGGCTATGTAACCTTGGCAGTCACCTAAGCTGGGACATCTCTACCCTTTGGTGTCCCTGTGCCTCCAGATGTGTTGAATTTTTAAAGCATCTTGGGCTTGATTTCCATGCCCTGTCCAAAATCCACTGCTGTCAGCTTCCTAGATAACTGAGTGCTTGTGACAGATTGTATAACTTAGAAAAAAGCAACAAGTTCAAACCTGGAGTCCTGCTGGCTGAATTTGTGTTTTTTTTCTGTTACACAATCCCATCCAAGTCCTCCATCTTTCCTCTAACCTTTTCTGCTCGCTCTCCTGTTCCTCCTTTACTTTTTTTTTTCACTTTTTTTTCCATTTTTATTTGAAAAGCCTGCTCTCCTCATTGCATCTCATGTTGCTGCTGCTCATGCTCAGTGCCACACTGCTAATGTGGCATTGTGTTATCATATGAGACCAATGTCACAGTGAACAAAGAAGCCCAAGAGATCACAGAACTCCCCTTATCTCACCCCACTTTTTGGTTACCTGGCATCATTCAGGACTTTTTCATTATAATTGCCTTGCTTTTCTGAAAGTCCTGCTCCTCCTGAACATAAAGGTTGACAGAAGCAGGGGTAATGCTGATTGTTCATTCAGTTGTATTTTTTTTTCCTCTACTTTAAAAGAGCAGCACCATAAGGAGTTGCCCTGTGCAGCTCTCAGGAGCTAGATTTCAATATAATTTAATTTATTTTCCTTATTTGAAGCCTGTGTAAACCACATCATCAAATTGTCTTGCCTGCTT
>NW_008611866.1:22025-25581 GCF_000691845.1 Merops nubicus | reverse complement strand
TCTTTCCCTTATGTTCTGGGATTTGTGCTTATTCTTTGCCTGTTACTTCCTGCAACAGTTCTCCTCAGCCATTTTCTGCTAAAATAACCTGATAGAATGTTTCTTTTCTGTTACTCTCTTCTTCCCACTTTGTACCTTGAGGTCAGTCCCTCCTTTAACAGTAGCTCATCATCTTGTGAAGTTCAAAAGATACATCTAGGGAAGAGCACTGAGCCCTATATTGTCTGATCCCTCCATGTTTTCTCACTGTACTTTGATGTAAGGAGTGGTCTCTGTGTAATGTCCAATGCCCATTTGTGGCATTACATCAGTAATGTAAAACAGTGTTCTGTAATTTGTGTGATCACAGAGACACTATTTTTCATTCCTGTTAAGACTGAAATACAGTCACATGTAATAATATCTTGTAATTAGTTGTAGCAAGTGCAATATCCAGACCTGGATGGAAAACAAAAGCAGTAAGCTTAGCAGGACTTCTGCTTCCAGAACAACTCTAATCAGCTGAATTTTTACCTCTGTCATCTGTTATATTTTAAAAATGAATTGTTTTGTAGGCTTCCAACCACACTGATAGCTGCTCCAAAAAAAGCAAATGACGTATAACATATAAAAGGCCATAAGGTGTCTCACACTCCTTAAAAACAAACAAACAAGCAAAACCCAGAAGAATTCAGGGTCCCTGTGAATTCCTGGGGAAAGAGGAGGCTCTGGGGATAGAGGGCAAGAAGCCCACAGTCAGATGGGCTGGCAACAGTGCCTAAAATGTCATCAGGATACTGGACATGTACCTCAGGAGATGCTTGTGTTACAGCATCTCTGTTTACCTACAGTGAGGAATGTTAAAGGTGATACCTTCCTGGAAAAGCATCCCCACTTTTACTGAGATCTGTAGCAGTGTCTCCCCTGAGGGCAGAGACTGGGCTGTAGACTTTGTGATTCTTCTTTTTGTACTTGCAATGTTTTGTAATGTTTTTCTTCATCTGAATTGGTTTTAATCTCTTAAATTACAAAAATATGTAAATGTCTATGTTGTTTCTTAGGCACCATACTTTTGGCCTTCAAACTGCTGGGAACCCGAAAACACAGATTATGGTGAGAGTATAATTATTTCATTCTGTGAAGTTAGCACAAAAAGTTTGAGGTGGAAAAAATTGTCCTTAAAATAATTATTGCTGACCATCTAAACTCTTCATCATCAGAGATTCTTGTTGGAATGCAACATCAGAGGCAGATGTGTGCCCATGAAGTGAAATCCCAGGGTGTCTGGAGCCCATGGAGTTGTCAAGCTCATTGAGTCCAGGGTTTAAGTTACCATTCTCTTCATTCTCCCACAGCTCTGTTCATTTTGGCAGGATTTATGGCAAGCAGAATACTGCTCCTTGGGAATCTTAAATAATACCAATATTGCTTTTGTGGGAGGACGTACTCTGATCTGTAGCTGAACCTGATATGTTGATCAATAAAAAGTTACCTCATCTGGGCACTCATTTGGCTGATCAATAAACCAGCATATAACCGATGGCAAGCCATAGTTAAAGTTCTCTGATATATGGCATCAGACTTTTTTTTCCATATTTTTTTTTAAGATTACCAGATGATAGCTGGTAAAAAAAGAGAAGACTGAGCCTGGTTTATGAGCTAATAAACTGCTACATGGTGTGTTAAGCGTGTGAGCGCCTGCAGACAGCAATAATACATAAAGAAAATATGTCAGTGTTGTTATCTTTAGCTGTCTGCATGCAATATTGCCATCTCTTCCAGAACCACACTTCCTTCACAGTTAAATGATAAAATCAATTGTTGAGCCCTGGTGTGGCATTGGAAGAGGAAGTGAATCCATGTGTGTGCTCGTAAAACAGGAGCTTCTGGAAGTACTCCTTTTGAAATATCTTGTAATCTAAGATCAGTTTAGAACTCCTCCCTGAATCATCAGTTTGGGTTTGTTTTGGTGGTTTATTTTCCTGGGCAATAATTAGTCATCATTATGGATTCTGGAAATAATATGCTGGGGTGGGGAAGTAACCTGCAATGGTGTTTGTCATGTGAGAGTTCATTTGCAGTCCTCATCTGCAGGGAAGATAGCACAGGCTTGTGTTTATCCCAGTGAGGGAACTGCTTAGGAGAAAACACAATACTGTTCATTATATGCAAAATAATTTCCAGATTTTACAGTCACCATATAGAACTGTCTGAACTATGCCAAATATGTATTCTGTAAATATCAGAATAACAATCTGAAGAGGGAAGTTCTGTTTTTCCCCTATAGTATCTGATAAATAACTGGTCTCTCAAGCACATTATTGTGCTGCAAGGGCATTGAGTGGAGCAATACACCTCAAAATAAAGCCCTATATGAGCTGACCCACAGCTGGACAAGCTAGAACCGCATCAGCTCTGAGCCCTGTAGTGACAGATTTTCATCTGTCCCAGAAATCTCCAACATATGCTTATAATCAGTCTTTGGATATCAGAGGTCTGTACAGATGGAGTTCTCAGGAATTAATCCCAAACTAGCAGTAGACCCAAATAAAACTGAAATCCCAGCAACACTTCATGCTTTTTTTATTTGCATGGATCCACTCACAGGACAGGAACTAACTTACTAGCAGCAGGTCACTGCCTAGCATGAGGAAATACTCACTGAGGTGTCTGATTCACTTTATTTGGTGTTGTAAATGGCTTACAGAGGAAGCTGCCCTTGAGATGTATAAATATGAATGAATTGATCAGCTCTGGTTACTGTGCATAATATTGGCTCATTATATGAATGGTGGAATTACAGGACTAGCATAGCATAGGATTACATGAGTAGCATAGTGATTTGTCATATATATTCAATAGAAGAATAGGTTTCCAATGAAAAATGTCCATGAAGTTGTCAGAAAATTGTAGTTACCAGCAAACTAAATCCCACAGTTTTCAAAGAAAAGCTGAAATTTTCTGAGGAGGATTTATTGCAGTTTTCTGTAGGTGATGCTTTGCCTTCTGCCACACTTCTTTTTGGTCGCTGTTGGACAGCAGGTGCCTGGCCCTGCAGAATAAGAGAGGGCAAAATACAAGCAGTAAAGTTCACATCCAGATTCATCCCAAAATGAGAGCACTGTATCTCTGTTTTGTAGTTCAGACCTGACTGTATGCCCAGGCTGTGCTGGGGACCTTGTGTTTCAGCCTGTAATGGAAAGGGTCCGGCAGGTCCAGCTCAGGTGTTCCCAGAAGGCAGCCTGGGACTGGTTTGGTGTTGAGTTCATCTTGACCCTCAAAATCCTAAAGCACATCAGTTTCTACAGTGTCTATGTATGGTGGAGTGTGAGAAGGCTTTTCTCAAACATTTGAAATGTGTAGAATAAACAGATGGAGCATGTGAAACTATGCTCAGATCATACCTTTAAGATCTGGCCCATTTTGGGGTTGGACTAGATGGCCTTTAGAGAGCCTTTAAATGGTCCCTTCCAACCCAACACATTCTGTGAGTCTATATTTCTGTTTTCATTTCAATATCCTGATTTTTTTTTTTTTTTTTTTTTTTTGAAAAAAGGGGAAAAAAAGAGCAGCACCT
>NW_008611866.1:0-21991 GCF_000691845.1 Merops nubicus | reverse complement strand
AGAGGTTGCTAATGCTCTATCTTTTACCAGCTCCAGAAGCAATTGTGCTTTCTCAGACGTCTTGTTAGGTCCTGGCATCTACTCTCAGCACTTTTAAATGAGATGTCCCAGATGTTTAAGGCCCCTGAGATTACTGGTGGATAATGTCAGCTGGGTATTCAGCCCGCTTGTTCTTTGCCTCACGTTGCTTTCTGATGAGAACAGTGCATGGACCACTTGTTTCTTTTTTCAGACCTAGTACTAATAATCTTTCTGTAATTGTTTTCCATTCTGTTTCTCCCTTTAGCCATCTACCTTTGCAAGAGGACCATGCAGAACAAAGCCAGGCTGGAGCTGGCGGATTATGAAGCCGTAGGTACACTGCTGCTAGAGTTTAAAGCTGGGGACTGTGGGGAGGGCTTTGCTTGCCCATTGAATGTTGCCTTTTTGTACTTTGGGGTCAGCCTTTACTGTGGTTTCTTTTTTAGTTGTCAGATTTGTGTGAAGGTTGATCTGGAGACAATATCAGGAATGTGACTGGGGAACATCCCTGGCTTAGTGGTGTCTCAAATGAAAGCGTCTGCTGCACAGCCAGCCCTTCAGATTGGGGCAAACTGCAGAATCATAGGCTGCTAGGGGTTAGAAGGAACCTCTGGGGATCATCTATTCCAACCCCTCTCCTAAAGTAGCTTCACCTAGAGCAGGTTGCACAGGAACACGTCCGAGTGGATTTTGAAAGCCTCTGGAGAAGGAGACTCCACAACCTCTCTGGGCAGCCTGTTCCAGCGCTCCGTCATCCTCAAAATAAAGAAGTTTTTCCTTATGTTTAGGTGGAACTTCCTCTGTTCCAGGTTGTGCCCATTACCCCTTGCCCTATCACTGGGCACCCCTGAAAAGAGTCTGGCCCTTTAGATATTGATAAACTTTGATAAGATCGTCTCTACTTCTTCTCTTCTCCAGGCTAGACCACTGCAGGTCTCTCAGCCTTTCCTCATAAGAGAGAGGCTCCAGTCCCCTCATCTTCTTTGTAGCCCTTTGCTGGATTCTCTTCAATAGTTCCCTGTCTCTCTTGAACTGAGGAGCCCAGAACTGGACACAGTGCTCATTACACAGAAGCTTACCTTGGTTTTCTGTTTCCAGTTAACGATTCCTGGTTTATATAGCGGTTAGTAACACATGGAGATGATGGATTTTCAGATGCATTATTGGGCAATTAAACTTCTGATGACACATCTAGTTAAGAAAGTTTTCAGATGTCAGACTTGGACTGTTTTCAGTGTGCCATACAAAAACCTATTGCTTAAGCTTATTCAGGGCATGTTTTCTGTTATGAAATTATTATCCATAAAAACATCCCCAACTGTGGCTACGGTTTGTGCTGGGTTTGGGTGGAGAGGAGTGGGAAGATGGAGACAGGAGAGACAGGGCTGGTGTGAGTTTCTTTGAATACCAGCAGTGTAACACTCTGACCAGCTGAACTTGTCTTTCTATCATATTGACTTTTTTTGTTGACTAGCTTAACAGTGTAACAGCTGAATTTCAAACATGAGGTTTTTCACTGGAGGTTTTCTTTCCAAAGCTGATTCTAGCTGATTCTTCTGTGTTCATGTATATTACAATGAAAACATTGATACTGCATGTATTTTAGGGGGTTTTCTAAGAATGGACTTTTTCCTTCTAGATTTTGGGACTTTTGTGCATGTGGATATATGCAAATGCCATTTGATCCTTTCAGTGAAGAGCAAGCAAAAATCACAACATACCTAGTCCACCCTGGGAATGCGTCCAGAGTTCCCAGGAGTTCTAATCTTGACGTACAGGCATAAAGGAAGGAATATAATAATCTGCCTGCACATACACATCCTTTTGCTGAGTTTTCTCTTCTGCATATTGCTGATTTCATTATTAAAACCATTAAAGTTGCTCATAGCCAACCAATTAACTGGAAGCACTCTAAAGATCTATCATAAAGCAACAAAAGGCTGTTCAGCAAGGCGCACACTCCCCCACACACGCAGCGAGGCTCTGGCTAACTACTTTTGCACTTCGATGTCTACTGAGAGCAGCAATGCTCCAGTGATGGCAAATAATTAGATCTTGGCAGTCTCTCATTTTTCTTGTGAATATTGCATTGCACAATTAGAGGTTACTTCTGCATTCAAACTTTGGTCTCTTAATTAGAGACAATCAGATAAGGATGGCACCGTCTCTTCCTAGTCATTATGGGAGCTGAAGCAGATCCAGCAATGGAGATGTAAGCTAAGCATGAGTGAGAGAAGCAGGCTTACAGGAGTGGGAAGGAGCTCTGTGCATTTAGTACCCATTTTTGGAGGTGCAGCGTGAGAATGCTGCTCCGTAGGCATCAGCATTGACCTGGAGTTTCCAAAGAGAATCTTTACAGAGCCTCTCAGGGGGACAGCTTCTCATTTTTAGGTTCTGCTTGCAGCGTTCATCAATAACCCTTCTCCCCCGGTTTATACCAGTAGAGCAGGGGTCTTGATGATACAATTAAGCTTGCATAATTGCATTCAATTTTGTTTATAATTGGCCAAACACAAGCACGATTCAAATATTGCTTCAGTTGGTGGCGTTTCATTGGCTTCAGCATATTTACTCCAGAGGGCACATGTGAACATAATTTAAACCAAAATAAATTAGAAAAAGAAACCCACAAAAAATTGTTTTGGCAGATAATTACAAGTAGTTCTTCCTTGCAGCCGCAGTTAAGGAAATCATCACAGCTCAGTACAGCTGTAAACCATTTGCTTAACTGTTTTCCTCTGTGTATATAGGCTGAAATGCTTACACGGACTTGGTGGTAACAGGGCCAGGCTTTATGCCTTGTGTTATACAAGAGTTTAAATAATAAGAAGATTTCTTCTAGCATTGATATGCATGCACTCTAAGCACTTCCTTGAAATAAAGGGAATAGGTATAAAAAGAACAGCAGTAGAACTAGTAATGTTAATTTTCAGTGAAAATTTGCAACAGTTGAACCAGTGATAAGAGAGAAGAGCATCAGTTCAGTCCTCTCTCAGGCCTCCTTATCAGGGTGGGTGCAGATATGTGACTTCTGGGTGCCATTGGAGCCTGAAATTCTGGCCGTGTCCACATTTGATCTTGTGGTGAAGCCTCATCCACCTCCAAATGGTCATGACACTCTCTGTAATGGATCTGGAGCAGAGCTCTTTCTTCAGCTGTAGAGCAAGGCTGCATCTGGTCCCAGTCTTCGCAGCTAGGGCTGTTCATTGTTCAGGCAAACAAGCTATTTCCTTTTGTGAGTCATGCTGGCAGTCCCCAGCCTGCAGTGCTGTGCAGCTGCCTGATGCTCTCCACGGTGACCAGTGCTGAGCACAGCAAGGGATGCTCGGGCTTTGCACCTTAGCAAAAGCCTGGAGAGAAGAGAGTGGGGGGGGGAGGAAGGGAAAGTGGGGATGAGAGGGAAACGTGAGTGTGGCAGCCATCTGCTGTCAGACGTGAAAGCTGTCAGCCTCGCAAAGCTTCCCAGAGTTATCTTTTGGGAACAAGCCCATCATTATTTTTGTAGCAGACCTCAGGCTGTCTTCATCACAGTCCATTACTTCTTCCTGACAGGGCCCTCTTGGCTGCAGCTGTGGGGCTGCAGCCCAAAATGATGTGGTACAGTCTCACTTTGCCTGCAAGATAGTTCACTGGAAACCAACACTGACTTCTGTGTCTTGAGTTTTCCAGCTTAAAAAAAACAAAAAGAAAAAGGAATAAACACCTGCCATCTTAACTGTGCTCTTAAGCCATTGTTATAATTACAGGGATTAATTGTTCTTACTGTTTTCATCTTTTGTCAGGAAAACTTAGCAAGACTTCAGAGAGCATTTGCAAGAAAGTGGGAATTCATCTTCATGCAAGCTGAGGCCCAAGTGAAGTGAGTAATCCTGGAGCACTGAACTGCAACAGTATTTACAGCTCTGAAGGGAAGGGGATTCTGCACAGATAAATCTCTGTCAAAGTCTTTGCTGCAGCTAAACTCAGGTGTTGGTGAATTTTATTCACCAGCAGGCTAGAAACAACAGAGAGCCAATTCTGAAGATTTGCGCTAGAATCTGAAAGAGGGATTTAATTATCCGTACGTAGAAATGTTGGCCAGTAGCTCCTGAGCCTGAATTCATCATGGGAGCTTCAGGAGTTCTCTTGCCCATTCTTGCCCATAATTGAAATCTACATTTTTTTCCTCATCTTCCCTCGTGAGCATGTTTTCATTATCGCTGCCGAATGAGTATGGTCCAGAGTTTGTTGACTGGAATCCTATAAATTAGAGCCTAAAACCCTCCGTGTCCATTGTGTGCATGTATTTGTCACCAATAAAACGGAAAGGTTGGTGAAGATGGCATATGAGGACATTGGTACTGATGCTCTGCACCACTGGAAGGAATTTACCATTTCAGCATTAGATGCTAAAATGTTAAGGAACATAATTTTTTTGAGGGTGTGGCTGAGGTGTATACCTCTATCTCTGAGTAACTCTTTGGAATTTTGATTAATTCTTTACTTAATAATGTTGTAATTATGCATTATTTAAGTACATGGTGATTATCCTTTAATTTACAAGACAATTAAGGGATTTTTTCCTCACCAAAATACCAGCCTTCTGTTTGGCAGAGAAAATTAGAAGTTGGATTAGCAATTGTGCTTTCAGTTACTTAGAGCTTTATTGCCCAGATGGAAACAAAAGAAAACAAAAAAATGATGTTAAAACAAAATTCTGCATTCTGTCCACAGCGTGCAATTATTACCTGAGAAAGAAATGTAAATATCAGATTCTTGACATGATCACTGTTGCTTACTCATATTTTCTGCATTCAGTTTTCTTTGAAATTTAAGCATGGACAGGCCACTTAGAACTTTTGTTTTTGCTGGCTAGTTTCAGCTTCTTTTTCCCAGTTCATGTGATGGTTCAGTCTTCAGGTTTCCAATACAATAGGGCTGGAATTCACAGTGTAGTTCAGAGCCCCAAACCAACTATAAAGGAAAACAAACCAAAAATACCTGAAAACTTCCCTCCTGCTTTTGCCTTCCAAATCTTTGTTTGCACACAGGATTTCCATTGTTGTGTCTACATTATTTGGGAACTGCAGCCACAGAGCACCTAATTATGTTGTCTTCATAGTTTAAAATGTGAAATATCGAATTATCAGTAAGTTTGGAGATCTGAGCTGAGCACCTGGGTTCAACACAAAGCACCCATGAAGACATTTCATGGAGCCTCCAAAGAGTCCCTTCAGTTTGTGTATGGTGTGAGGCTGACAGAAAACTTTGCCTTTGGCCAGGCATGAAGGGTTCACTAAGAAAAGAGAGTTTTGGGGCTGGGTGTCTGTGCTTGCTTTTTAGTGTAGTGCAGCGACTGCTGTCTGCTGGTGGGGACAGAGCCTGTGCAGAGCTGGTTTCTCATCTCAGCCTTGCAGGGGGGGATGTTCAGAGAGTGATACTGAACTCTGGAGGACTTGGTCTTTTTGTGGGCAGGAGTGTTCAGAAACTGGAGTTTCAGTCCCCTGTTTTCTATCCCCTTGGTACATTTCTAGCACAGACTTAGCCAAGGATCACTGACTCTCCAAAACCAACCAACCAGGCAAAAAAAAAACCCCAACCAACCAACCAGACCAAAACAGGATAGGGGAGAACCTGATGGTCAGAAATCCCAACCTGCATGTTTTTTTTTCCTTACTGCTTTGATTTTCCTGTGTGACAGCAGCGTGGGAACCAGCACAGGGCCACTGTCAGCTTTTCAATCCTGTTCTAGAGGCAAAAGTGGTTCCTCCTCTCCTGTGCCTCATCCAGTGTCTCTGCAGGTGACATCTTGCAAGCCAGCAGTGACTTTGCTGTGCTCGTGTGTAGAGCTGAGCATGGGAGTGAGGGACCAGACACACATTGCTCAATGCTGCTGAGAGACAGGTGGCTTTGAACAACTTCTGGTGGCCTTTGATCTGTGTGCTTTGAGTGAGTTGACACATTGGCTGCATCAGGGCTGAAATGATTGAGCTGCAGTTGTGCTGGCCCAGCTGCACGTCTCTTGGGTGAGTGCTGGCATGCACAGGGCAGGTGGGCCAAGCCCTAACAAGGATGCCTCAAGTGCTGCTTGTGCTGTTTCTGCTGGAAGCACCTGGAATAGCTGCCCCTTCACAATCTGTGGTCATACCAGCAGTGTTTCTAGGGCACCAAAGTGCAACAGGACCCTCTGAGGTGGCCCTTCATCCAGCACCGGCTAAGAGCTTCACCTAGAGTGAAGAGGTCCCAGTGGGTCTCCTGACAGACCCAAAGCCAAACGTGAAATTCCCCAGCCTGACAAATCAGGATTTGGGAGCAGAGTATCAGGAAAGGTTGTTTTTCTCACCAGATGAAAAAGCAGATGTTAAAATAAATTTTCCACCATCATAGGAAAATCTCTTTTGACACTACTGAAGTAGTGATATTTTGTTTGTGGCACATGGCCTTGTAAGTGGGATTGTGACATTTCTGTACAAAAAAAAAAGTAGATTTCTGAATTTTTTTGTCATTGTGTTAAAAGCCCAGCTAGGAACCATAACAAAGAAGCAAACACTACTTGTTTATTGACTCATGTATGCTTCTGCTTTTGTTTACAGAATCGACAGGAAAAAGGATAAAACAGAAAGAAAGATTTTGGACAGTCAGGAAAGAGCATTCTGGGATGTGCACAGGCCTGTGGTAAAGCTCTTTTTGAATTATGAGACCTTCCAGGGTTTGACAGGAAAATTTTAATACTAGTAAACACTGTGGCATGCACAAAGACATTGTCTTGAAAGTCACCATGTGGGATTTTCCTCACAGTTCAAAACACATCAAGATGTCTACAGATCACTTTAGACATTTTAGGCTTGTGCATGCACAGAACTATTGGTTTGGAAATAAATGATGAATGTGAAATTTTGAATATTATTTATTGTACATGTGAAATCAAAGCAGCTTTTATCCAGT
This sequence comes from Merops nubicus, assembly GCF_000691845.1. Classification (NCBI taxonomy): domain Eukaryota; kingdom Metazoa; phylum Chordata; class Aves; order Coraciiformes; family Meropidae; genus Merops; species Merops nubicus. The sequence continues at coordinate 15,046 of NW_008611866.1, read as the reverse complement.
TTGGCTCAGACTTCCTAGAAAAAGCTCCCATCTTAGCTGAGATGTTTCCTTTTGGTGCCAAAGTTATGAGTAAATGGATTGAATGCTGAGATGCCAACTTTGGGTATATGCAGTCTCTTGTTTATCAAGGCTATTTTATGGGACACAAACTGCAGGAAATAATTTTGGAGGAGATCTAATTGTATATATTTATAAAGGTAAGATAGCATGAAGTCTATGAACAGAGGAGTAACGCTGTTGCCATCTCTTTTCAGCCAGGCTGTGTGAACACCACAGAAATGGACATTAGAAAGTGTCGTCGTATGAAAAACCCACAGAAAGTGAAAAAGGTCAGTCTGAGTTCCTGGTTTTGTGGGTTTTGGGGGGCTTTGATGCTTTATTTGTTTGTTTTTTCAAATCATGCTTGACACCTGCAGTATATCAGTTTCCCAACAGGAAGCAAAAAAATGGTGTATTGCAAATATCAGTCCCATTTTGTTCTTATCTGTGAATTTACTGTTCCCCTTTCACCAGCAGAGTGGTGCAGGCTGGGTGACTGACACAGCTGAGGAGAGCATTAAGGAGCTTCATGGCCCAGATGCCTGCTGGCTCTTCACTCCTATGTTAAAAGCAATTGGCAAAAGTACCTAGATCCCATTACAAGAAACTATTTAGGCACAGATTTTTCAGAGCTCTTTACCTGCCTTGGTCATTTCAAAGGCTGGATCATTAGCAAGTTGAGTGACTTCCAGAATGTTTTAGCTCTTATGTGGTATGGTATCAAAGAATCATTCAGGTTGGAAAAGACCCTTGAAGTCATGGAGTCCAACCGTTAACCCAACATTGCCAAGTCCACCACTAAACCATGTCCCTGAGCACCTCATCTACACGTGTTTTAAATCCCTCCAGGGATGGTGACTCCACTGCTTCCCTGGGCAGCTTGTTACAGGGCTTGACAAATCTTCCAGTGAAGAAATTTTTCCTAATATCCAACCGAAACCTGCCCTGGCACAACTTGAGGTCATTTCCTCTCATCCTGTCGCTTATTACCCATTTTGGGGGGGAAAGCAGACTCCTGAACTTTCATTGGTAGTGAAATTGCAGCAGAGCTATTCACATGTCTCTTATGAATCTCAAACAAAAAGCAAAAGCACTAAATGAAGGGATAACAGATATTACTTTCAGTGCAGGTCTCTATCCTGAAAACAGATGGCTACATGTCAGCCTGCAGGTTTTTGTTTAGAGGGGTTCACATGAACTTTACCCACTGGCACCTGGTTAAGCACTTTCTTCAGTGTGTAGTTGTACAACAAGAAATTAAACCAAGTAAAAAAGAAAATGGCATAGGATTAGGTTCTAGTCTTTTCTTAATCCATAGGTTCACCACAGTGACCTGTCAGTGTTCATCCTGCAAGCTTTGGCATACAGAGCCTTCAGAGCTCCTAAACATCATCAGCTGCATTTTAACATTTAAAAGAAACTCTTAACATACCTGCAGACCTTCCAAGTGCAGGCATCTGCAAGCATGGACTGATCTGTACATTTTGCTCCAGGCTGAATGATACTGACCTGCGTTGATATAAACAGTAGGAAATTGCTGGCTTGTTACTTTACTGCTTTGCATACTGCACTTTTCCTCATTGCATAACAGAGAAAAATGCCTTAATCTCTTCTGTCTGTCTGTTGGTTGGTTCCTCACAGTCAGTGTATGGGGTTACAGAGGAGTCTCAGCCCCAGAGCCCTGTGCATGTGCCCTCCCAGCCTGTACGCAAAACTACAAAGGAGGATTTTCGGAAACAAGTAAGTAGGTGCTGTATGACAACTCTTCTGAGAACTGCTGTCAAAAAAAAGTCACCAAAAAAAGCAGCGTTAAAGTTACTGAGTTACCAGCAAAACCAATTATATGCTTTACCTGTCCTTGATCCTCACATGCTTTATGTAAAGTATTAAGTATTTAGAGATACATACATATGTTCACTGAGCAGTGCAGTTGTCTCTCCCTCAGAATTACTTCCTGCAACAAGCAGCACTCACTGAAGTACAGGCAGGAGTTGCTAGGTCGGCGTTTTAGTAAAGGCAGCTTTAAACATGTTTCTTAGGCAGCCAGTTTTAGGGTGGTTTCTGAACTAAATCTGAACACTAAGTTTCTGGAGCTGTTTCCATCGTAGGCAGTGTAGGCTGCAGAGTACTGTGAAGAACTAGTTCATAGCAGAGTGCAAATGTGCTGTAAACCCATTATTGGTCTTGTGTTGCCAGTCAGGGAAATGGAAGAGAGGAGTGTGGTGTAAAAAGGGGATCATATTGCACCCTGAGCAGTCTAGAAACCTCAGCCTCAAATATGTGCCTTTCCTACTTTTAATTATGTCTTCTGAAGCTTCCCCTGGGGCTTTGCCATAGGAAATGGAGACTCCTGTTGGAAGCAGTTAATAAGCTTCTTCTAATGCCTAGGGAAGGGTCCCATTTCCTTTTGAAGCTCTTTGGAAAGAGAAATCAATAGTGTATTGGGGTATGATCAATGCATGCTGTAGAGCTCATGGATTGCTAATGTCCTTGTCGTCTCTCTCCCCAGATAACTTTTCTGAACATGCAGATAGAGAGACATTGTTTAAAGATGTCCAAAGTAGCAGAAAGGTGAGTGTCCCTGTTTGTGTCGTATCCCGTTCTTTCCCCATCTCCAGTTTGGCATTTCCAGAAGCAGAGAGTGGGGCAGGAAGGCACAAAGGCTGGCCCCCATCCTGTGAAAAACAGGTGAAAACCGAGGATGCTGTTATAAAAGCAAAAGAAATATGATTCATGAAAGAAAGGACCCTTGCAATGCTTTTGTTTTCCACTTCTTCATGACCCTAGAGTTTATTTACAGAAAAGTCATTTCATTCTACTTGAAAATACCCTTTTTCCTTTGTGGCTGAACTCTCAGTACTTATCCCTTGTGAGTCTGGCACAGCTTTGGAGACATCTCTGCATTTCTCTTGTTGCACGAGGTGTTCATGTCCATATTCATATTGGGGTTGCAGGGACAGTTTCTGCTCCCACTTATACAAATGAAACCCTATGGAAAATACTGGGGTTGTACCTGGACTACCCAAGGCAATGTTTTAAGAGGTGGATTCCTCATAGAGGCAAATCAGGGCATATTTTGACTTGCAGAATATTTAGTTCTGGTAGGAAAGTATAAACCGATAGAGAACAAGCTCAAATGTGATTTAGAATGACAGCTCCATTACTTAGATACTTGTAAGTTATGTACATTTCCAGGGGAATCACTGAGACAAATGTAGGAATCAGCCACACTTCAGTAACACCACTTTTGTGGCAAAACTGTGTTGAACATGAGAGATGTGGTAAGGGCTGGTGCCTCATAGAGAAATAATAAGGGAATTTTTATTTAAGCAAATTAAAGCCAGCTTACCCTATGGCATGAGCTTTGCAGTGCCTGCACCTGTAATTAGCATGTGTGTACTAAACTGGGCAGATTAAATGACAAGAGTCCCTAAGTAAGTTCCTCTTGGCTCATAAAATTTAACAATTAAAATAAAAATTTATCCAATTAAATAGAAAATATTCATAGGCTTCCTGAAATCCTGCGTGCACTATATTGTATAACAGAAATGAGCACATTCATGTTTATGTTTTAGGCTTTCTGGTTCTTTTTTCTTAAGAAGATATTTTTTTTTTTTTTTTCTGTACCAGAAAATGTCTTTTTTTTTTTTTTTTTTACTGGATTTACTTACAATGACCTTAATCTACTGGGACAATAATAATTTCCAGGCTGATAATTTACAAGCAAGCAGATCTATTTTGGTTGATTTTTTTCTAGGTAGGTATCGATTCAGTAAGATGGACTCAGTAAAACTCATTCACTTGTGAACATCCAGTGCTGTCCACATAACACACCTGTTTTTCAAGTTCCTAAGGAGCTACTGAGCTTATAAATGTAACATTGTCAGTGCCAAACAAAAAAACAACTTAGTTTTTGGTAAAACTGTACATAAAAATTTCCTGGTTTGAAAGAGCTTGGAGGGTCCTGGGGACTTGGTGTGGAGAGTGATGGGAATTGCAGCCTGGTTGTGGAGGGTCATGGAGCAGGTGGGAGGGAAGTAGAGAAACTGAGTCCAGTGGCTTGGCAAGGGTGGGGGTAGATGAGGAGGAATGAACGTGGATGACCTGTGCTGAACAACTGCCTGAAGTAAAAACCTACATGGGCTGAAAGTCTGATGTAAAATGCTGAATACGAATGCCAGGAACAAATCTGCTGCATGAGGAGGTGCTGTTATTAGTAAGTCACTTTTCAGGCTGGCTCCTGCTTTCAGAATTTGTTAAGTGACAGTGTGGCAGGTCAGAGTGCAGGAGATGGCATCTTGGTGCGCTCCTTCTTACAGCCAAGCCTGAGAGCATCACTACCTGCCATTTTTTCAGTATAGCACAAAGGCACTTTCAGGCAGGACAAGGGAAATAATGAGCAAATAAGGCAGGGGATGATGTCTCATTTGTTATCTAAACTGCTGCCTCATCTGTTATGAGAATAAGATATAAATTATTTTAATAGTGATAGACCAATCACATTCCCCATGAATGCATGCTACTCTGTGGAATAGCCCTTGTCCAGCAGAAGAGGAAAGGCTCCCAGAAAAGGTTATCCCCAGTTCCCATGAAATAAATGCCTACTACTGAAGATTGTCTTCCCTCTCCTCCCTGTTCTCCTTCCAGAAGCCAATCTGCACTAGCTGTGAGAATCCCTTAGCTGCTCCAGGCACCCTGGGAACAGTTTCCTACAGTTTTCTTCTCCTTTCTTCCACATTCTTTCTCCCCACTTAGGACTTGTGTACTGTCAGGTTTAGAATTTGGCAATGAGATTTGAGAACTGTTGAGCAAAATTACCAATATATTCTGCCTGCTGTTTTCCCTGACTGCATCATTGTGCAGCATTAGTGCAGTCCCACTCCATGTGGCATCACAGAAATGGCCGGGGAAAACCAGAGCATCTTCCTACCAGAAGCAATCTCAGCTCCCTAGATGCTGTCCTCTCAGCTCCTCAAAGCTCCTGTGAAGGCTCTGCAGAGCCCACTGACTGAGAGGCAGCTGAGTTCTCAAGGCAGGCTCTGCACCCTTGAGTGAACTCTTCCCACCACCTCCTCTACCAGAGCTACAGTGCATCATCAGAAAGGGCAAAAGCCCAGGTTTGCATTCTGACAGAAGAGCTCTCCCTTGGGAGTGCCCTGCCTGTAGACTCCTTCAGACAATGAGGCAATGATTCCATTGCTGTCATTATACTGAATCAGCAAAATGTGTTTAGCAATTCCCCCTTGTTTCATTTAATTTTTTTCCCCCTTTTAGTTGTGTTAGTACTTGTACTAGCACCTCTGATGCCTTCTTATTATTTTATTAGGAGCAGTTCAAGCTTCACAGGAGATATCTCCTGATTGATCCTTTTTGTTGTGGTGGTTTTTGTTGTTTGTTTTTTTGTTTGTTTTTTTTACCCAACCCTCTCCTTCATTGATGTCTTGGGGATTGCTTCTGTTCTCTGAAATTGGACGCTGCTCCCTCCTCCAACCCTTGACCCACAGCAGTCATGAAATGTAATTAATGAAATGAGATGAGACAGCCCTGAGTGCCCTGAGGGGCAGTGGGAACCTGCTGTGGTTACAAAAGTGTATGATTTTAATGCCTCGTGATAAGAGCTAGGACAAACAAAAAGAAATAATTACTGTAGACCAGGTCAGGGAAACTTTCTGCCTTTTGTGACCCTTTGTTTCACAGGGTCTTTTCATTCTCTTGCCTTTTGGAGATGTGGAAGACCAGAGGTAAAGTTTAGCATGGACAATCGCAGTGCAAGTAGATTAGTTGTTCAGTAAGATGAGACTCAATTAACTTAGTTAATTACTTGGCAGACACAGGGAAAAAAATTAAAAAGTGCCTTAGAGTATTTCCAGTATAGACTAGGACAAACTTCTTTTGATTTATTTCATATATGCTGTCTTTCTTTTGTAAAAATGGGCCCCTAGCCCCAGCCCCAGTGGAATTCCTGAATTGCTTAGTCAAGCAGACCGGGTCCTTTTCCCAGGAAGCTCTTTGAATCTTATCCTGGTGAGGATTAGAGGCTGTACATCTTACCTTACTCTTCATGAAGCAAGCCAGTAGAAAGGCCTGATGTTTTTCCAATATGCATATAATTTACTACATTCTGAGTTAATTATTGTGAACTGTTGTTGAAATGTTTTACAACAGTGCCATTAGACTAAATATTGTACCAGTGTAACAAAAAAATTATCAATAGCCCGAAGCTTTGATGCTCAGGACTGTGGTCCTCCAAAGATTTAAGGGTATTCTTAGCCCCAGCACATGACCCTGTTTAGATGAGTTACTCATAAGTGGGTGCAAAAGGCTGCAAAACACAGAAGGGCAAGAGGCAACATGCAGCAGATGAAGAGGACATGTGCTTCAGAGCCATCCCATAGCTGTCCTACCACAGCAATCCTGTTGTTGCCTCATTGGGCTTTTTGTGGCCATCTCCAGAGAGATGAGCCTGAGGAAAATACTGCAGTGAACTGGTGGGTGTTTGCAGAGAAGTCCTTCCATGCACTGTGGGAAAAGGGACTCCTGGGGTTGCTGAGAAGCTGACTAATCCCTACAGAAATAAAGAGCAGCACAAAATAAAAGAAAAAGAAAAGCCCTACCTCTCTGACATGGGAATGAGCATTCAGGCCCTGATTTTTTTTTTTTCTTTTCTTCTTTTTTCTACCTGTCAGTTTAATAGCCTACACAGAGCAGTATGTGGAATACGACCCCTTCATAACTCCTGCTGAGCCTTCCAATCCCTGGATAAGTGATGATGCAGCTTTGTGGGACATTGAAATGAGGTAAGAATTGGTAGTTGTCTTGCCATTCATTTTGTATCCTCTTCCCACTGCCTTGTTTGAACAGGAATTTGGATGTCTAACTTTACAAAATACAAGTACATAGCTAAAGTATCACCTTCACTACTCCCATCCTGTGGCCATCTACTGCAGGTGCTGAGCAGCTTCTAGTGTTTAGCTGCTGTGGTTCAACACCAAAGCTGAACTGGGAGTTCACTTCAGCAAATCTTTGAAAAGAGAATGCCAAATCTAATCCTGTCTGTTCTTGAATAATAATGTAAAGTTTAAGATGCTACCAGCCTAAGAAAGTTAATTCATAGTGAATCATCAGGAAAAGGGCAAGTTATTTCCCCATTTAAAAGCCATGTGGTCTGGGACATGAAAGATGTTTTCACCTGCTTTTCTGGTAGTCACTGTCAAGGGTTAGGCAGAGCTGGCCACTAGATGATGATAGATGCTCTCTGTTAACCCCTCTCTCTTCCCAAAGGGGAAGAGAAAGGGAATAAGGGAGAGACATGCACAGTTTGGAAACTCGCGCTAAAACAGCTTTAATGAAAATAATAAAATTAAATGTATTACAAGTATATACAAAACCAGTATTGAACCCAACCCCCCCTGATAGCAGTTGTGTCACCACTGATGCTGTGGAGCAGGCACTGGGGAAGTCCCAGGCTGGACTCAGTGGCAGACAGGAACTGGGTTCAGGAGTGCATGGATTGGCATTGGAAGCAGAATGGACACCAGATATTGAAGTCCTCCTTGGACACCAGATATTGAAGAGAGCTTGACCCTCATGATCCTTTAGCTTTAGAATGAATATGGCATATGTGGGATGGAATTCCCCACTGGTCATTTTAGGGTCACCTATCCTGTCTACTCCTCCCCATGGGTGTGACCTCTTACTTTCTGCACCCCCAGCGTGGTACACAAGATTTAGCAGTGACCTTGGTCTGCACAGGAGCGGGTATAAGCAAGGACTTTTCTACACATGCCAATCCTTGCTAGTAACTCTAAACATTGAGCATTACCACTGCTAGGAGCAAACACTGTCTACAAAAATGTCATTAACTTCAGAAAGTGGAGATACTGAGAAGTGAATGAGCTGAAAAGTAAAATCACTAAACAGAATTAGTTCTGTTCTAGCTCAAACCAGGACAGTCAAAAAAATAAATTAGTTCCCTAATCTTTGTCCCTCATCACATAAATTTACTATTTTGCATTTCCTTTTTAGGCATTTTCTCCCTCCCTAGCATCCCTCCTCCTTTTCCATCCTCCCTAGCAGGGCTAGAACCAGATACAGCCTCTGCAAAATCCTTCTCTGGAGGAATCCCCACCCACAAGGTAATCCAGGCATCCATTATTTCTGCATCTGGTAAGGCAGCTGCAAATCCCAGAAAAGCTGTCTGTGTCCCTGAAGAAAACAATTAACCTGATGTCATGGCCTCTGTAGGCATGTAAAATAAATGCCTGTCTTCTGCTATGATTTCAGAGTTAAGGAAGGGGATTCTCCTGCTGATGAAAAAGAGGAAGTTGTATTGTAGGGAGATGGAAGAACAAACAACTCTGTATTTCCATTTTATTCTCTATTGTAAGAGAACTCACTGCATCTGCATCTAGTTGCAACTTGCATGAATAATTAAATGATCCCCGAGAGCTGCTGTAGCCCTTGTGTTGCCTGCAGAGCTGTTTCTTCTGTTAGGAGAGCAGAGCCCTTGCTCAGGAAAACAAAGAACCTCTCCCTTCTAATGGCAGGGCCAGCTGCTGAGTTGGGCAGCCCTGTGCCACTGCAGTTCATCCCTTACGGCACCAAGGACTCGCCATGCAAAGCCTTCAGTTTTAGACAGCACTTTGGCCTTTTCATCCCTGCTAGAACATTGTGCAGTGGCAAGAAGAGCAGCTACAGATCTCTGGATCCAGCAGGAAATTCCCTGAGCTTAGGTCGTGCAAAGCTCTGCACCAGCATGGGTTCCATGCCCCCGTGTTCTGCTGGCTCACCTAGCAGGTAGGCTGGAGTCTGCTCCCGGGTCAGTCCAGGAGGAGCCATCCCAGCTGCTCTGCACTTTGAGTGAGGACATGCCCATCAGTTTTGCTTAGTCTCTACACCAAGAGGAAATGAAAGCGGGCATTTTATTTACCCCTTTGGCTTATTTGTCTTCGACACAGATCGCCACTGTCCCCTAGGGCTCCGGGATTAGGGATCACTGTGGACACGACCAGACATGTGGTTTAATAGATATGTACTGTTAACAATGGCTCTGCTGTCACAAGTGTGAGCAGCTGGGCTCTGTTTTAATGGTTGTCTCATAGTGTGACGCCATCACACCAGGAGCTTTCAAACACTTTGTGAGCCTGGAGTACGCTCTGATGCGGGCTGTCTGGTAGGATCCTCGTTGTGATTCCCAGGCACTGCCTCTCCCCATAGGCACCTCTGCAACATGTCTGGCAATTCAAACAACGGCTTATGTAAGTGAGGTTGTATTAAGAAATAATTTAGGAGAGAGGTTGTTAGTGATTTTGAGTGCCTGTGCATCTCAGTGTCCCAGCTGAGATACAAAATAAGAGTCTGATTATCATGGAAGGAAGGAGATGCCATTTAGTCTTCCAAGACTTTAGGCATCCAAAAATCAGAGGCACTGAAAAAAAACAGACCACAAACCAGTAATCATTTTTAGAAATCTTGTCTGCCCTGCTTCTTAGTGAAACTGCTTTTTTAATGCAAATGTGGAACTGAAAATCTGAAGCTGGTTCCAAGTGACCAGCCAGCACTGTGTGGGACACAGGAGATGTTCTGGAGCTCACCAGCAGAGCCCAGGGAAATTTCTGCTTTGACACATAAGAAATCCTAAGATACATTTGAGTAGATGTATAAGAAGTGCCTACTGAATAATCATTTGAGTATTTTATGCTGTTCTTTACATGTATGCTGTTTTTCACAGTAAATCTACCAGAAATTGCTCTGAAAATCATATCATTCACTGTCTCTCTCATTTTACTGTGTACATAGCCCATAGATAGTGGAGTTGCTTTAATGATGACCCTTTCTAAGGGTCTTTATAGCTTCTTTTTGTATATTATTTGCTAACTTGTATTTCTGCAAAATCCTGAGAAAAAAACACTATCTCCTCATCTGATTATCTTCCTCCCTTTACTGCTTAGCAGAAACAGCAGCAGCTGCTCAGACAGCAGGCAGAAATGCACATTCCATCTGTTTTTTCCTTCCTCTCTCCAAACAGCAAAGAACCCAGTCAGCAGCGTGTGAAGAGATGGGGTTTCTCCATGGATGAGGTGCTGAAGGACCCCGTAGGACGAGACCAGTTCCTTCGTTTCCTGGAATCTGAATTCAGCTCAGAAAACCTCAGGTGAAACCTTTTTTGACTTGAACTAAGTGAACGGGGCCAATCCCACTCTCTTGCATAGGTGAAACAGTCTGTCTTGAACTAAAAATCACTCATTTGAATGGAGATGAGAATGGCAGGGTTTGGCCCATCACACTGCTGTGGATGCCTGTACTAGAACTCTGTAAGTAATCTCAGGAACAGTGTTTCCTGGAGCCAGTCTTGTTAAGTATCAAATGCAAAGGCTTGCAGAGTTGTAGTAGTGTGATGAGGCACAACATATTGCTGCTAAGCCCCCTAACAATATATAAGATTGACATGGGTATTTGTGGCAGGGGTCATGTTAGGGAAACAGTATGGCAGACAAGTGGTTAGATATCATTGCAGTACTGGCACTCATCAAATCAGGTTTGCAGCAGCTACTTTTAATTCTGGCACCTCCAAACTATTTGACAGCTTGACTCTCACCTTAGTAGCACTCTCTGTGTGGAGATTCGGAGTACCTGGCTCCTCATGTTCTGAAGAAGACTAAACTTCTGTTATGAAACTTTATGTAGACACCCATGTGATACTACATCTATTGTGCACAATTCTGCTACTTCAACTAAAGCAGGAATAGGCAACAGTAATAAGTTGCCTTTTTTTGGTAAACCAACACTAGATGAAGGCAAAACCTTTCCCTAGAAGATCCAGCTCCTCTGGCCTTGTCCATAATCCTGTTCTAAATCAAATCTCTGGCCCTAGTACATCGCTCCCAGGTACAGACTCATTGCAGAATTGATGAAAAGATACTGGAAGTGCCAACAGCATGCTTCATTCTGGGGTAGCAGTCCTTCAAAGAGGACATCTGTCTCTTCAGCCCTTCCAGCTGCAAAACTAATTGCTACACGCAGTGCCTTAAGATTCATGAGTCACCCCTGTGTACCCCAGAACTAAAGTATTAAGCCATTTTCCCTTACTGATAACAGGTATCTTCTCACACTGACAGAAAATGAGAAGTCTAGCTAGATATCCTCCATAGACCCCAAGACTCCACAGCCCTGTCTGCATAGCAAGGATCCAAGTCCCCTGCTTGTCCTGTCATCAATCAGGATATAGCCACAGGTTTTATCGTATTTGTCTTGAATCTTAACTTTTAATTCCAACCCTAACTCTGAAGTTCATTTTGGGGAAAGCAGCTCTCCTGTTGTGGAGAGGGTGAGGTCCATGGAACAGCTAGTGAGCTCTGAGAAATTTGGGTTCCCAGGTTTATGCTTGAAACTGGGCTGGGGCAAACACTGGGATTTGTGTTCAGGACAGCAGACATTTAAATGCTAGCTTCCTTGCTTGGTGTTGCAAAGTCTAAATAAAACAGGAGAGGGCCAATGCTAGCCAGAGAGGCAGCCTGAGCAGGTCGAGGTTCATTCTCCATGGCTGAGGCTGCACGTGACAACAGCCAAATTTACTGCTGCATTCACCCATTTGTGCAGAAGCAGGAAGATGGTGGTTAGCAGCAGGGCAGGCTGCAGCCACCAGCCTGTGCTGAAGGTGAGGGTTTCAGTTGCTGTCAGGGTGCCAGTCTGTGCTCTTGTACCCAGGTGTGGGATCCTCAGTCTTGATCCTTAACTGGGGTACAGCAGGTCAAAGGCACTTCACAGATAGCTGAAGTGGTCCTCACCTGCTCCTTTTCCTGATTAGTCCTGGAGACACAGAAGGATCCATCTGTAATGTAATTTCACTGCCCTAGACATGGTGGTATTGAAAACAGCTTTTTTAGGCAGTCCAAATTACACTGCAGCAGTTTTATTGTGGTGCTCTGGAGCTATCTCAGCACACGGATGGGTGTGGGGACCAGTTCACGAGCTTTCTCTGGGGCACTCCTATTCCAGTAGGCCCAGTGATTGTTGGCAGAGATGGCCAGGGATCTTGCACTTCCACTGGCAGAACCATCCCTGCTCCCAGGGTGAGGAAATGTGTCACCAACTGAGTGTGCAGTCCCTTGGGTTTGGGCCTTTGCTGGTGGTGAGCAGGTTTGGTGGTGTTCGTAGTTCACACGAGCTAAGAACTTGTTTGCACAGCCTTTGAGTTTGTGTTTTGTTTGTTTTTTTTTTTTCACTTAGAATATCAAATCCATTATTAAAGCATGTGAATAATTGCCACTTCAGTGCAGCCTTCTAGCCTGTGAGATCTGAAAGGGAAATTCCCCAGAATGTGCCTTCATTAGACCATCAGATTTACCTGTCCAAGGAGGAATACAGAAAGCATGCCAGCAGCAAAACAGTGAAAAGACAGCACACTTTTCTGTTTGTTGTTTTTAAAAACCTGAAAGTTAACTTGTAAGATAAACAAGGAGGGGTTCCTGAATTACCTAAATGAGCTTGATATTTATTGCTGAATAGGTACTGATCTTGCATATCCTTACTGTACTTAGGTACAGTGGTGCTCACTTGCAATTAAATTGTAGGAATGAGGTGCAACATTAATATACTGTGTTGAAATACTCCTCAAATGGGTTTTCTCAAATATTGCAGGAGTAGGGGAGTGATTGTTCCTCTGTAACTTGGCACTGCTGAGGTCGCACCTTGAATACTGTGTTCAGTTTTGGGGCCCTCACTGTGAGAAGGACACTGAAGTGCTGGAGCAGGTCTGGAGAAGGGCAACAAAGCTGGTGAAGGGTCTAAAGAACAAGTCTTTTGAGGAGCAGCTGAGGGAACTGGGATGGTATAGTCAGGAGAAAAGGAGAGTCAGGGGGAGACCTTCTCACTCTCTACAACTACCTGAAAGGAGATTGTAGTGAGAGGGGGTTGGGCTCTTCTCCCAGGTAACAAGCAGTGGGACAAGAGGAAACAGCCTCAAGTTGTTCCAGGGGTTGTCAAGCACTGGAACAGGCTGCCCAGGGAAGTGATGGAGTTACCATCTCTGGAGGGGCTTGAAAGACGTGTAGATTTGGTGCTGAGGTACATGGTGTAATGGTGGACTTGTCAGTGCTGGGTTAACAGTTGGACTTGATCTTGAAGGTCTCTTCCAACCAAAACGATGCTATGATTCTGTATCTGGGGTTGCACTAATGAAATCCAGCAGGTTTTATGACTTGTGGCTGTCTCCCATGTTCATCCTACTCAAACCAATGCAGAAAATTTCCTTATGAGAAGGCAAGCATGGACCTTCCTTGGTCAGTCGGAGCTGCTCCTCCTGATGATGTGTGTTCTCTCTGATCTTGAGCAAGTTTGTAGCAAAGGAAGGCTGCAAATCAATGGGCTGAGGTAGAGAGGTTAAATCCTGCATCCTTTTTGGAGGCCTTTGGTGTCATTATTAGTTAATTTAGGAATATTGCTATCATTCTTATGGTATCGTTACCATGGTATTGGCTTATGTGGTATCATTATTATCTAATACTGGATCAGTATTACCAAGCCTGCTTAAAGCTTTAAATAACAACAGGATGTAAAGGCAGAAATATTAATGAAGAAAACATGGACTGCTAGCAGTGGTGCTAGAGAGCAGAAGGTGGCTCTTCTAGGGTTCAGATGTGGCAGAAAAAACTGTTGAAGTCTCATTAAGGGTGTGTGGTAGAAAGGAAAACAACTAAAACCACCTAAATTACACTGTAAAATGCCCATCTCTTTCTGCTATCTGTAAATCTGGAGAGACTGATTTAGGTGACAGTGCATGGTAGGTACCTACAGTTAAGTGAGATTCATCCCACACAAATCCTGGGAAGCTGTAAGGAACTTTCTAGGGCACAGCATCTACCACCTTGCCAGAAAATTACATTTATGGATATCTCTTTAAGGACTCTCCTCCCATTAACGGAGATGTGGGAACTGTCGCAGCAGGGATGTATTCTCTCTTGGGAATGTCAGTGTGATCTTCATTAACACTGGCAGGAGTCCTGTAGGCCACTGTGTTGTCCTGAAGGCAGATCTGAGAAACTGAATGCTGGAAAACCTAGAAATTCCTGGTAGTGCCAGAAAAGAGATTTCATCAAGTGTTCAGTTGAGAATGCCTTGAAATGAATGTAACTCGGTGGTACAGCAAGGGGGCCAAATTCTGCTCTTATACCCAGTGGTGCAAGTCCCAAATCACAGGGTTGACTGTGGTGGGGTAATTTCTATGTCTTCCTAGCTAAGAAAAATTGGTCCCAGTGGGGGTCTTGAGTGAGGCACAGCCAGAGATAGCAGCAGACTAGACTCGGTGACCTCCCAGGTCTCCTTCCAGCTGTGTTTCTGTGTTCTAATAAACTTGCAGGATCATGTCCACCAGTCCCCTGGGCTCGGCTGAGCCCTGTAACTTATTTATTTACTAGCTGTCCATTATTTATGTGAGAGCCCGAAAAGCCAGTCAGTTGGGTATTTTCCTCTCTGTTTTTAACTCTTTTTCTTGCTTTCTTTTCTTTCTCCTTTCTGTTGTTAGCTTTCATCTAGGATTTGTTTTGACTCTGTTGATTTTTGAAGTACCCAAAATATATCAGACAAAATGCCAAACTTCCATTTAAAAAAAAAAAAAAAAAAGCCAACAGAGAGTTGTTATACATTTTTTATAACCTGGAAATCTCCCGAGACGTCTCAAGATTGCCGAGATGTTCATTTAACTGGTGGATTGATTTTTTTTTTCCCCCCAACTTCAAAGTGCGTGGGCTGGAAAGAGAAACAACTAAGTGGGAATATGGGACACGGGAATTTTATCTGGAGGGAAAGGAGACTGCACACCTGTTTGGAGACCTCAACAGAGAACACATGAGGCTTTATAGGAGTGTGCTGTGACACTTGCAGTGCACGAGTGCAGGCGTTCTGTGCGTTGTTATGAATCTAGGTTGAAAATGGAGTTATCTGGCTGAGAATTTTACCTGCAGAAAGTGTTTATTGTCTTAGAGGACCCCTCACGGCTGAAGTTTGAGGG
>NW_008611865.1:6929-16489 GCF_000691845.1 Merops nubicus | reverse complement strand
TTCCAAGCCTCAAACCACAACACTTTTGAAAACTTTGTCCAACATAAACACAGGTCTATAATCTGTGAGGAAGCAAATGTAACTCTCTTTTTCATCATTGTAGATAATCTCAGATCGTATGTTCAGAATCTAGCACAGAGGTATTTATTACCAGAATGCTAAATTGTCTTCCAGAGATTTAAGAGAATTTACAATGTATAAAAGAAGAAAAGGTGATCTTTTTTCTCATAAAAACATAACAGCCTTTTTACTTAGAAAGGTACTAGAACTTAATCACAGGAAAATGTTCTTTCACAAAACAGTTTAAAAGAAAACAAAGCAGATCTGTCCATTCTTATCCCAGTGACCAGTTCCTAGCATTCCTCTGTCGCTATTGGGGATTATTTGTGTATCTAATACTTGATCACATAACTTCAAAGATACAGAATCAAAACTACCTTTGTGCATAGCCTATTTTTTCTCTTCACATGCAAAGAAATCTTAAAGGAAAACATATGTGGTAAGTTTTTCCTCAACAGATGTCTAAATATGAGCCATTTATCACCCTAGGTTTCTTCTGAAGCCAGTAGTAAGAAACAGAACCTTTAGATACATAGTTTGGGAGGAGGTGAAATATCTCCTCTAGGGGTTTATTTTTTCTTAGATAAAGGGGATGAGTCTACACTTAGACAATAGTTAGAAACTTACACAAAGTAAAGGAAAAAAGGGAAGAAAAGCCTTAATGGAAAACTAAATATGTACCTCTTGAGGAAAGCTCTCACAGTTAAAAACCTCAAAAGCAGTAACAATAATTTCAGGGCAGGTGGTGTAGTTAATCAGTCTCAGTAAGCTCTGACCTGCTCATTGTCTGCTTCAATAAGAATTCTCACCAATACACACAAAGAAGCCCTTCAGAGGTTCCAACTCTGTCAAACAATTAAATTCCAGCCACTGTGCTCTCTGAAATAATTTGAACCTTTGCCTGGAAGGAACTTATTACCTCTACAGTATGCAGTATGTATTTACTCTTCAAACTGCCAAGTTATTTCTGTCTTTGACTTGTTATCATTTAAGTAGCTGAGCATGCTTGCCTGTAAAATAAACTATAGTCTCATCCTTCTTTCCCTTTACTATTCTATATTCTTTAGAATTGTGTTGACATGAAGAAGTGGTTAAGAATAGCTACTGAAGTATTATTCTGTCAGATTCAATTTATTAATTTGTTCATTTACCAACAGACTATGGAGATGTTTCAAGGACAAGCCTTTGGGAACATACGCATATGAGTGACCTAATTCCTTGGGTTAACAGCAGCCGTACTTATTTGTAGCATTCACTAATATTATTTACTATTATTTGGACATATCTGATAAGTTATTATATGTTATGGCCCAGCCATCAAATGTTCAGAAACAGGTTGAACAGACTTACCAGGAGAGACTGTAGGTCTTTAGCCTTCCTGTTAAATATAGTCTCTTTCAGCATTGCCAAACTGTTATACTCAAGGCAAAGCACTATGAATTTTTCATATATGCCTTTCATACATGGCCCAGAATATTTGGATCACAACCATTCTTTGAAGAGGTCTGAGCATGTCTACTGCACCATAAAGGAATCAACCTTTTCTGTGACCCAAGGCTGAATTGCAAAATACAGTGCAGGATGAATAATACCTGTATCCTATGCCACAACCATATGTGCACTGCTTTTCAGCCATGCTGTATCCCTGCATCTGCCTCTCATCTATACTGTACTAGGAGGGTTTCAGCTGTAGCTTCAAAGCCCAGTTCTCAACTTGTGTAAAATATCCTGCGTCATAAATCCATTTGCACAAGGTGAAAGACCTAGGGGTTTGTTCTCTGCATTCAAAGATTGAATACAATTCTATCAGTGTAAGAACTGGTCTGCCACTCAGGCAAATAATGTCATCTGCTCCCACAGTGTCATGCTTTCTTACTGCACAGGGACTTGGGGAGTCAGTAAATATTTTAAGAACCTCTCTCTAGGATTGTAGTCACCTCAGCAACAGAGGACAGTGCTACTAAATCATGATTCTTAACCCAACATCATGTGCTAAGGAAAATACTATTTTCTGTGTGGAGTTAGCCATTCTAGGAACCAGATATTCCAGGTACCATATCATTTATCTATTTGTACTAACTATATTTGCATCCATATCACCTCTGGGTCAAGTTAACTACGGTCAGCCCAGGCTGTGACATTCATTTTTTGAACTCACTTTTATGTGTAACTGCTTCTGCAAACAAAGTAGCATTCAGGCTTGGAAGAATGCTTCCAGATCAGATCTACAAGAGAAATAAGCAAAGTTTCCAGCTTCAACTATGCTTAAGAAAAGCATCACAACCCTCCTCAGACTGGTGGTAAGGAATGAATCAGTGCATGCCACAGGAGGGGCTCTAAACCTCTCTCATAATTGCTATTTGATGTGCCATACGCTTTTGCTGATCACTTGCCCAACAAAGGATATTATCATTAGTGGGCAAAATAATAGCCAGGTTCCTCCCCCTGGTCTTACATCATACACAAAATATCCAAGATGGTCAGTCACTGGAGGAACAAGTAGATTAATACTCACAGCATACAATGCAAAGAATGAAGCAAGCTGACTCAGAAACCACACCACTGGGGAAGGGAATCAGCCAAGCAATCAATCCAATCATATAGTTATTTCCCAGAGAAAGCCTCATGATCTTGATTCATTATCACTGGGGACTATTTTCTGTAAACCGTTAGGGAAACCTTCCAATAACTAGACTCCCTACACAATACATCTACTACCTAAATAAATTTCCCCAACCTGCAAACAGTCAGCTCTTATGCGATTAACTTCTTGCCCCACCTCCAAGTTAATGTGGAAGGCAGGGGCACCTGGTGGTGATCTCCTAATCAGTTCCCACCCAAAGCTGGCCAGAGACTAGGTGAAAAACAATCAGGAAGGTCTTTCTTGTCATATGCCAACTCTCATTCAGGGCTGGGAGTTTAACCCCAAAAACTAAGACTTTCCTTTTTATAACATAGGAGTAACATATTTTTCTGATACTTATGATACAAAAGAAAAAAAATTATATTGGTTTGAATACTACTGAAGTTTGCAGACAAACTCAATATCCCTAAATCCACTTGTGCTTCAAATAGCTGCTGTCTGCAGCCATTAATCTGTTTATTATGACTGCAATGTGTTTTCACAAAGAACAATCTTCAGGCCCCAATCTAGATATAAACTTCACTTTATTTTTATTATTATTTTTAATTCAGTCCAGAGAGTTACAGTATAAAGGTTGCAAATAATAATGACTAGATCTGAACATTTAGAAGTAAATTACTAAGTATAATGAGAAGATTTGAACTTAATTTACATTTACAAAATAAAAATACTGGACATCAGCCAGTGTTCGGGTTTATTAACACTCAGAAATGCTGTCACAGCTCATGTGTGCATGGGACATTAGTCATGCATTTTGTTAATCTAACATAATATGGAATATAATTTATGAGGACATCAAAATAATAGCTTTTACTCTGTTTCCCCATCTCTGTGAGGATATGCACAATAGACTCTGAAGCTATACACAGTCTGTTAGAACTAATTGAAACTAGATATTACAATTAACCTGCTTCTTAGTAAAATGCATTAACACAGTGCAAAATTCTAATCATAGTTTTAAAAGAGAGTAGCATTGGAAGGAAACATGGCTTATAGCTGCAAATCATTCTTTTTTAATTTCTTGAAAAATGAAATGGAGAAATAGTTACCAATAAAGCAAAATCAAAACTATCAAAAGCATCAGCTACGCCAGCTACTGTCTCCAGCTTTGCTCATTGTATTCTGATTTTCCGTGGGAATGTGACATTTCAGTCACTTTCAGAAGTGATGAGTACATTAACTCTCAGTATTTGGATGCAACAGAAGAGAACTGAGCAGGTGGTCATGGTATGAATGAGCTGTAAAGATAACCCATTTACACTATACACTGTGCTGTTATAAAAATTGAAGTTTAAGCTTTCTGTTTAGGAAAACATCTCAGAATTAAAATGAGACAATCTTAATTTTTCTGCTATGAGTAATTTTTAAAGCAAACAATTGTCAAAATTTACAGGACTGTAATTTCTGACTTTTCCCAGAAAATTTGAAAAAAAACCCATGTTAACACTTTCCTCATCAGTTGATTCACTGGTCTTATATTCTATTTCTTCAATTTTGTTTTTTATACATGCAAAGAAGAACAACCAAAATACTAAAATCAAGCTATTTGGAAAATGACAGTATATTATATGAATGTTTATGGATAAAGGTCTTAAAAACATGTAATATACCATAAAGAACACAAATGTATGGAGTAATACAGATTAAATCAAACATCACAAGTACATTGTACAGTAGAAATATATAGTGACAAATACACATCACCTGATTTGGGATTGATTAGTAGGCAATATTAAAAGTACTTTTAAACTAACATTACAGTTTGTGAGAGTTTCTAGAGCATAGCCTTGGAGATTGAAATTATCTGGCTGACTGCAGAACAAAAGGCCAAAACAGAGAAGAACCTCAACAGTGTGGAATATAAATGAAAAAGAAAAACCTCTCTCTTTTTTTTTTTTTTTTTTTTCCTTTTGAGGATTCTAAAGGTCTTCAGGAAAGCTGAATCTTGGGTTGGCTGTATGCTTCTCAAAAACATGAGAAAAATCAAATTTACCCACACCGAAAATGTTCTGTTAGTGTTTTTTTGCTATGGGAAAGGTAGGGAGAGAGTTGGGTTGAATAGCTGCTAATGTTTGGAAGGAGGGGGAAGAGAAGTTGTAAACAGGGCTTAAAGACCTAATTTGCTCATCCTTCTGGGACTGTACAGGGGAGTGGGGGGAAAGGGAATCAGTTGCTACCTTGAATATTTCCTTGCTGTCTGCAACACAAAGATCTGCAAAGTTTTTCAAAGGAAATCTAGGGACTAAAGCTGCGGCTGCCACAGGTAACTGCCTACTTAGCCTGCATCTAGGTTATTAGAAAGTTTGGGGTGGAAGCCATGAAGAAATAAAAAGGAAAAATAAAGGAATATTGGCACTTTCAGGTACTACTGTAAATTATTTCTGGGCTTTATTTGCATAGCTGCTTCCACTGGAATAGCAAAAAACAGAATGCATTTAAATCCAATTTTTGTTTGTCTGGGGGCTGCATTTTGCTTTTCTTTCAGATTTATACACTAAATATAAAGTCTACGTGAATGCACAGCCATATTCACCTTGGTCCTTTCTCACTGTGTGGGTTATTTATTAGCTTTGATATGGGTGTGAGGACAAACAGGGTTGGAAAACTTTTCTGTTCAGAAGGGACAGAAATATGTCTTAGTCCTATTTTAAGTCTGCAGAGACACTTCAACTGATCAGCTGGAGCAACCAAAAAAAACTTCTTCAATTTCCTTTTCTAATGAAGTAGGAATACCTGCAATCTTTAATTTTTCTCCCTGAAACACAAAAATGATTGAAACAGGAAGAGCTGAAAGGAACTTCTATACCTTTGCTCCATGCCATGGGTAAACACGTCACTATGCTGTTTGCTTTACACAGAAGTCTTTGCTTTCTGTTGTACTAGTGCTCTCTTAATGCACAACACACAGTGCCTGCAGAGCGACACACTGGTTTCCCCATACCAAGCAAGGGCAAGGGAATTAGTATACAACCTCTTCTTTCCACCCTCCTGGCAGGAACAGACATACAGCTGGAGTGGCAAATCTCACTCAGACTTGGCACTTCCTGAGTGTCTCATCCCATGTCAGGAATGGCTATTGCATATTTACTCCAAGCTTTGAGTATCATCTCAAGGAAAATGCCAAAATGCATCAGATGGACAAAAGAATTAACTGTCCTCTTTATAAGTTTGAAATAAGAAAAATTTATGGAAATGGCAAGGAACAAAAGAGAAAGTACATGTTACTAGTGCATTCGTTGTGGAAAATACATAAAAAATTTATTGAAAACAGGCGTTCCAGCTTGGAACATCAAGTCTATTTTAGAAAGAGGCAGCAGAAAAAGCATGTAAAATAACTCCACTATTTCAGAAGACAAACCAACCATTTATAATCTTGGCATCATTCATAATTAAGTCAGTTTATTACTCAAAAAATAGAATGAAAGTGGTATATAAGTACTTCTGTGAAAGCAGGACTAACATATTTAATGCTTACTAGAATTTATTAAAAATGAGGTAGAAGAAAGATCACTTAAATAAAGGAGAGCGATTTCAGGCTGCATTTCGAAAAGAGTTGAATTTAGTGCTAGCATAACATTAGTATTGTAATATAAAATTGTACTAAATGGCAGTAAGGGCTTTAAAAATATAAATAAGGTGAGATTACTAGATGCGCATTTAAATGCAGTGAAAGTAACGATCTGCTATCACTTAAAAAAATACAGATTTTTCTACATGGAATTCTGATTAAAAGCATATCACATTACAGCTTTATCATTTTCATGCTCTCCATTAATAATGTCTAAGACCACTTGAACAATCAGAACAATTGAGAAGAGCTATTTTAAGCATTCCAGAATTCTATATATTAAGACTCTGTAGTAAATGAGTAATTAGTTAGATTAAAGGATAATCTCTTAACACTTTATGACAGGTTTCCGAATGACTTTTCAGATTTTGAGGCTCACTCAGTCCCTTTTCACTAGAGAAGGAAAGAACCCCACTCCAAGTGGAATTCAGATAGTGTAAAATGTAAAACCAAGCTTTTTTTTTTTTTTGTCTTGTAAAATGATGAGCAGGTAAAATATAATGAGCATTTTCTCCATCAGTTCTTTGACCAAATCCCTTTTCAAGTCATATGAAATTTACCATAAAATCTGCCAGTTCAGAGTTCATATTGCTCACAGAGCTCTACCCTGCTCCTGCTGTAATGGTCATACCACTGAAAAGAGAGTGGAAGGAAATTTATTCATAAGAGCTTTCTTACTGACCTGGTTTACTGACAAAACTATGAGGATTGAAGGGAAATTACAGAAATGTAGCTTTTTCTGAAGTCATGAAGAAGAGACAATACACTGAATGAGGAAGACATGTTTTTCAGTCAAGCAGTTCTTCTAGAGGGAAAGGAAGAAGGGTTGTCCAAGGACACTAAGGTCCTCTTTTGTTTTGTTAAACAGCAACAAACAACAAGAGTGGCAAAGAGAGAAAGCATGTAATGAATGGCATGGTCTGGGGTGGGGAGAACTAAGGTAACTAACACCAAAGTTACATGCTTCTATCAGAAAATGCTTTATTCATTACTTAGACAACTGTCATACTATTCTAAGATGACCATGTACTTTTTTTTTTAATAGCTTCATTCACCTTTAACTGTCATTGTTCTATGCACAAGTTGCTTGTTAAATTAAAGTTTTGTCTACACAGCTGCTTAGGAAATACACAGTGAAATCAGAAATTTCCACCAGCATAAGTTAATGCTATCTCCTAGTCTCAAGAGACACCAATAGTAATTTGAACATGGCCTGCAAAAACAATCACAAAAAGTTAATTTTTCTGAGTGTCAAATGTGGTTTGTGTTTCCAGCATTATTTTTTGGAAGCTGTCTCTGTTAGAGTTCTAGGCTTATTTAAGTTGTACTTGGTGAGCCATTAAATTGGTTTAGGAATGAAGAAAACATTATTTGAATGACAGCGGAGCTTTTAAAAAACAAGAGCTCCCATGCAGTTACCAAAAGGTATGAGTGAATTACTGATAAGCAAAAGATGGGAGCTTATAATTCTTTTACCTGTCAAGGTCATATTCAGAAATTAACTAGGACGTTACTGAGCACAGCTTTTAGGCACCACTACACCTGGTGAACTTCATAATCTTGAGCAGTGTACATACATTCTCTGTGTAAGCATGGGGAGAGTTAAGTAACTCAGGAATGGAGTTCACCATAGATAATTTACATCTGCTGGGAGTGATGGAAAAAATCTCTCCTAATTTTTCTGAATGGTGTATCAGATGGCACCTTTAAGATGGACACCATATGGACATCAATTTTCCCTTCCCGAAAACTACTTTTGGAGATAGGATCAGGATCTATGTCATATTACAGATTAAGTTAAACAAAAAAAAAAAAAAAACAACACAGTAAATGTATCGTGGGATACCAGCCTAGCTTGCTGTGTAACAGCAATGCAGGCTAATTCAGTGTATTTCATGAGAAAGATTAAGATGTTTGTCACCATGAGATTCTTATGCTATCTTCGAGGGTGAAGTCTTACTGATCTGGCACCCCAAATGGCTGAAGGAGAGACAATGCTATTTTGGCTAAGACAACAAAAGGAAGCATCTTTGACACAGATCTTGAAGGTGATAATGTTTGAGTGAAGATCTTTGCCTAATTATCTGCAAAATGAATATTGAAGTGTACAACCCTAAATATGGTAATGAGCCTATGCTAAATATATATGACTACATTACTCAGCTCTCCACCCAAATCATGCTAGATGTCACAAAAAAGGCAGGGACAGACAGTATTAGGATATAAAAAAATCACGAGAGCAATACCTCTTTGGGGGGAGAAGACTGAAGGTCTAGCGGAGACAGTGGAAAAACTTTGCTCCTCTTCCTCTACACAAGACAGGGATGCCTTCTTGGTAAGAACTGCACCTTCAATACATGGCATAACTGCTTCTAGCATTACTATTATATATTAGTGCTATTATAAAGACTTGTGCCTCCAGCTTTGTCAGATGTTGCCCAGGAATTATTAACTTGAGCTTGCTTATTGCACTTAGTGCATTCATCAGTGGTAATGCTGAATCTATCTGTTGCTCTAACAAATTAAACCTATTTTTTTAACTTTTAAACTATCTCAGTGCAAGTCCTTAGTAAGGCTGTGAAACAGGCAAACATCAAACTCTTATCCTTAAATATGACAGTAATATTCTAACACAGTCAGCAGGATTGTATTACGTGACATAAACTGGGATCACAGACAAGATTGCCATGGATAAGCTGCTGCAAAAATCTAAGTGTGCACCATTCCAAGTGGGAATACAATGGACCCAGAAATTCTGGAGTGATGAGGACAAAATGGTACAGCAGATAGTACAATGTAGAAAGGAGCAAAAGATTAAAGAAGATAAAGGCAAAGGAATTGTCTGTGTGGTATTGGAGTCTTGCTTATCTTGTATGCAAAAAGGCAGTTATAATCCCCTTCCCCCAAGAGAATTGCAAATGTTTGAAAGTCACTTTGAAGTCCAAAAATGGAGTATTGAAATCATCGTTGGCTTTAAAACTGAGAGAGTTTGGAAACATGAGGAGATACCCTCACAACTGAAAGCCAAAACCTAGAGACAGAAAATATGGAACTTAAAATGTTATTAGCCTGGGATGAAAGACAAGAAAAACAATTACAGGAAAAATAAAATCTTTTACTGAGCCAAATATTGTCCTTGTGTAGATCCCAAAACTTGGGGTGGAGAAATGATGACGATGGTAGTGGTGATCTAGTGGAAGATTCTGATATTGCACCAGAACCTGTACCTAGACACCCATTGATTAAAACCGAAGCCTCAGAAGAGGGAGATGATAATGCTCACATTAC
>NW_008611865.1:3486-6898 GCF_000691845.1 Merops nubicus | reverse complement strand
TCCCGCTGAATCAGCAAAGTTACAGGAAAAGCATTCCAGACATCTAAAGGGGTCCAAAATGGAACACGTGGCGAGTCTCCCTTATGGGGGTACACACCAAATCCTATTAAGAGAGGAAGAAACATGAGGTTATTTGGGCCCTAGAGTATTTCTAGCCACTATACCAGGAATTCATAATTATTTATTAACTACATGGACTGTCTATTTGCCTGATGACATAAACTCACAAGAAAGAAGGGATTCCCGTTCTATTAAAAACACTGTGTTCTTGGATCTTGCAGCATCTGTGCAAAAAGCAGCCTGAGTGCAAGCAGTGTATGAGAGGGATATGTTAGAGAGCTCCCCAGTGCTAGCCCCTCTAGTAAGGTACTAAAGAAATGACTGAAGACCCAAATATAAAACCTGGTCACTGTAAACTGAAATTTACAGGAATCGATGGAATAGTAAGAGAATACCCCACAGCAAAAATCACTTTGTGGCTCCTGGAGAGCAGAAACTAATTTATGATGAAGTTTTGGTTGGTGCTGCTAACACCAATATTTTAGTCTGATAAGACAAGCCTAAAACTATAAATTTGAGGTAGTTATACATTTTCTATTTTTTTATATATATTATCTATTATTTGTTATATATGATAATAATACATATTATATTACATAATCCCAAAATTATACTATACTACATAATATCTTTATTAGATTATATTAATTACATTCGATTGCATTAGATTACATTATATAGGAATACTTATTTATTAGAGATATTTCTAGCTGGCAATTGGTACACAGGCAGTCCTACTCAGTAAAATCAGTGATTATAGGTCTGGAGGCAGCCCTGACCCTAAGCCATGACAAGGTGTCTATACCCTTGCTCCAGTCCAGAATTTCTAATTTAAGGCAATGTCCCCAGCCAGCAGCCATACATTCGGGCATTGATGGGATTATGACAGATTTAGAAAAAAGAGGTATTGTCACTCCTGCACACTCTCCTTATAATTCTCCAGTCTGGCCATTGAAAAAGTCTAGCAGACAGTGGCAGCTTACAACTGGTTTTAAGAAACTGAATGCAAACACCACACCTTTAACTGCCACAGTGCCAAATATTATGGAACAGGTATGAAAAGGACAAAGTGTGTTCATCTGGGGATCTTTCCACCTCTTA
Source organism: Merops nubicus (assembly GCF_000691845.1). Lineage (NCBI taxonomy): Eukaryota > Metazoa > Chordata > Aves > Coraciiformes > Meropidae > Merops > Merops nubicus. Next base: position 5,737 of record NW_008611865.1, on the reverse strand, counting down.
GAAGTAATTTCCAATGGAACAGTGCTGCCTGCAGGCATTGCCCACAATTCTACAGCTCATGGGCCAGCCAGTGCAGAATTATTTAATTTCTAAACCAGAGGAAACAACATTGAAAATCATTTCAACCCCACAGTTATAAATGGTATGGGAAGGGGGTTGAATTGAGAGGTAATCAAAGCAATGCGAAGCCTAGCAGTTAAGATTAATAAACATGAGGGTCAGGAAGTTCTGAAAAAGAACGCTGATAGTCACTGAGCAATAAAGACATAAATGAAATCTAGTAGAATTTTAGTATAAAATTAAAGATCCAGGAAAACAAAGCTCTGATTTTACTTATACAGTGATGGGCTCCTGAACTGACTATTAGCTATTAAGTACAGGGAGAATATAATACTGAGATTATAACAATAGTTTTAGAAAAATGTCAGCTCTGTGCTGAGTGGTAGTCAGAAAAGCAAAAAGAACCTTATCAATTATTAGAAATGGAATAGAGGACAAAACTACAAAGCACCAGTATATAATTTTAGAAATCTCTGGTCTTGCATACAGGGTGAATTACCACAGAAGGACTGGAGAACATTCAGAACAGGGTAAAAAGGATGATCAAACAGAGAGAATAACTTCCATAAGATTGTTAACCTAAAAGGACTAGGACTTATCAGCCTGGAGAAAAGTGACAAAAATGGAATATGATAAAAGACTACAGAATCATGAGTGGCAGTGAGAAGATGAAGAGTGATTGATCGTTCACTATCTTTTCCACTGCAAAAACAAAGGGACATAAAGTGAGACTGGAAGGCAACCTATTCAGATGAACCAAACAAGATAACCTTTACTCAGTTTATAATCACCGTTCTTTCTGGAAACTTTAAGAAACCCATGTCCAAGGGGACAAACCAATGGAGGAGAATTCCTTTGAAACACCCAGGAATGATTTTAGCTTCCATGAAGCAAGCTCTTGGAAACTAGAAGAAGGTTTTGGGGGAACATCATAACACAGTCAGCGAAGTTTTCTATTTAATACACAATTGTGAAAAGAAAATATAAAGGTGTGGCAGATACAACCTTCCTCCCCCAAAAGACAAACAAAAACAGGGCTGAGAGGACAGTTACACCTGTTAACTGGCACCTGAGGATCTGGACCCCCTGTAGCTTGTTTTTGTCTGGATTTACTCCTCAGCCAATTAGACTGACCACAGTGCACCCTCATCTAGGGTATAAATGGGGCACCACCTAAGAACCTGTTAATCTGGTTCTTCAGAGTCATAATCTTGGCAGTTGGACCCTCCCCTTGGACACACTGTCCAGGAATACTTCACAGCTCAAACCTCTGTGGATTGAGTGAGCCTCACTCCCTGCTCCCCATTCAGGTGAGTGATGTCTTGGGAACTCTTTTGTGGGAGGCTTCCTTTTTATATGTGAGTGTATGCCCATTTTGGTTCATTTTTCCTTAAATTAGTTTCATAGTAGATATATTCCCAACAGACATTCAGCTGCTGTCTTGTTCCATGGGAGTGCCTCTGTGACAAATCTAATCTAATCTAATCTAATTTTGTATAGACATATCCGTGTCAGCATGAGTTCAAGATCAAAATCCACAGCAGAATATACCCATCAATGAGTTTTAGAAGTTTGCCTTCTCTGTCCTATGCCATATGGTCTTCCCCTTGGAATTGGGAAAATATAATTTTGAATCCTCATAGGCTATGCTGGGAGCTGAACCCAGTCTCTTGGAACTGATGTGTAGTCCTCAGAGACCGCTATTCCATATGAAAATACTCTGCTTTTGTTTCATCAGACACTGTCAGTATGTGAACTTTCAGAGCACACTTAGAAAATATAACACTCATAGCTTTATGTGCAGGGACAATTGCTTGGTTAATCCCAAGCATTTCTAGGTGCCATTGTGTCTCACCAGCCATTGACACTTCTTGGTATCAGAAAACAGGTGAACTCTATGAAACCACATACAAGGATCTGGATCATCAGGCTCTTGTGCTGCTGTAGATGCATTAAAGAGGAAAAAAAAAAGAAAAAGGTGCTCTGACTTAAAATTATACATATGAACAGTCCCTGTGTTAGAAGGCTGTCATAGGCCATCTTCTTGTTTCTGGGATCTGAATAGTAACTGTAAGTTACTAAGGTGCACATACTTTTCCAGATTTCCAGTCAAAATTCAATAACCAGTTTGTCATTGAACTTCACTGGAGTGATAAGACTATGCTTTTAGCTGAAGTAGTCTCCTCTTTCC
>NW_008611865.1:0-3455 GCF_000691845.1 Merops nubicus | reverse complement strand
TTTCCCTGGTGTTTAGTCATCTAAAGCCTGTGATCTGAACAATCATGACCTTCACTGCCTTGATTTTTTAATTATATTCAATCAAATCCAAGCTTCTAACTGCATAAATCATCTGAAGTAATAAGACTATCACGGGAATTCTGCAGATATATAGATTATTAATTTAGGAGTAATTATGTTTTTATTATTAGGTTCTGTTCCCAATGCACAGTGTTGCATTAACAACATTTCTGTAGAGATTCAAGAAGGGTGCACTTTTTTTCTCTTCATATTTACTTCCATGGGACAGTTTCTAGATTGTCTGTTTGTAGTTATTACTGGGATCTTGGCATTTTGCAATTTTAGTTCTCCTAAGTACCTAAGACAATAACACAAGAAAGAAATCTTGTGAATGTCTACAGTTCAAACCTTGCCCCTTGTCCTGTCATATGGATGTTTTATTTCTTTAGGGTCATAGAGCTGTAACTACTATTACCAAAAAAACAGATAAATATTGCAGTGTTGGCAATAGAGAATGCTGATGATATCTCATTTGCAGAGTTGATACACCTATTTAAAGGATATTAATATTTTTATGAAAGAGCTTGTGTGGTATTAATCAAACCAAATGTTCTTGTCTCTGCCTAGTACACACAGAAATGAAATAGCTACATAATAGACTCTATATCTTACTGGTATGTGGCACATACAGAGTTGTTTAAAGCCTCCTTTTCCTGAGAGACTAACTATTGTTCAGGAAAATCACATGTAATTGTTAAAAAAATACTAAAGGTTTATTGAGCATAAAATAATAATAATAAAATCAATACTATAAAAATATTCTGAGGTAGCAGAGAGATATTAGTCCTAACAGCCGTAGAAAATGTTGTTACAGAATCAGATAGAACACTTAAAGGCTATGGACTATTGTCCTATTTTCCTGCTTAATAAGGCTTTACTTCAGTGGTGTACGAGTATGATTTAAATTTCAGGCACATCTTTCTGTTGTGAGAAGAAATTCACTGTACCCCTGGTCAATAAGCAAATACGAAGTTCAAAAGACATCAGGGAACTGAGTTAACAAGTTAAGATTAGAGGAATCAAGGGGCATGATTATTTACTTTTATATGAGTTTTATGCCAATGTCACCCTTTGTGTACCGAAGTGGGCTGGGTCTGAAGCATGTCCTTTATGACAAAAACATAACCAAAGCAAACACTTTAAAAAAGTTAAACACTGATTAATGCATACAGTCTATTTCTTTTACTCAGAAATAAAAAAAAATATTTTCAGTTATGAATTCTATTGATTTTTATGTATCCTTCAGTGGTCAATATCTTAGGAAGATAGTGAACATATCTCTCTAATACACTACATTGGCATCCACCAGCAATCTCTTTATTTTAGTTAGTGCTTTGTAGTGAATCTCACATTTTTTAGCATAAATGTTGATTGGAGAAGAAAATGGTATCTCACTTCCTCTCTAGAAAAGCCTCCAGGTTGGTGATTGGTACCCACATCCTATCATCAAAAGAAGTGGGTTCCGGTTCTTAACAGAGAGAGTCAAGAATTGAGCCCAAACACTTTAAAACTGACTGTTATTCATTTGGCATAAAAGCAACACAACATCCTATATTTTTATAAAGAACATGCTTATGTTTTCACAGTGTTAGAAATGAACTAAATTATACTAGGATATAATGCTAGCATCAATTTCTCCATGTCAAAAAACCTGCCACCAATTACAACAACTAACCAGCATCACCTCTCTTCTTGCCCCAAAATCAGGCAAACAATCAATACTTACCAGCTCCAGATTTGCTGTGTTAGTAGAGAGACCTCAACTAACATTCCCAGTCCACCCTTGATTATTTAATGGGATCACTTGCAAATTTCCTTGACTTCACCATGACTTTGAAACTATTTTTGCTATCTGCCTGACCAGAAGACAAGCCCTATTGTAGAATGGGAAATTTTCCTCTTTCTGGAGGTATGTTGTAGATCACGCAGGTCCTTCAGATATGAATGTTATATTAGAGACTCACAGTACCAGTAAATTCAGTATGTAAAGAAATGTTTATGGTTATTGAACTGTGACTATTTAGAGAGGAGACCTGTAGCAATATCATGCTTCCCAAACATGGCCCACTTAAAGCAATTTTGAGATGTGGTTTGGTGGTTCAAACACTCCAGGAATACCCATATACTCGTGAAGCTATGAAAGCTGTAGACACTCAAAGAAATCAGACTACTTCCCCAAGCAAAGACTACCCGTGTATCTGAGAATTGGATGATTGATAATGAGTGGCATAGCATCAAGAAAAGCATCCGTGACGGCTGTACAACTTGCTTTTATTCACTTTGCCTGTAGTACTTGTTCCACATAAATTATTTGGTTAGAGAAAGGAAGTGGTAGTCAGGAGTATAAAAGTAACACAATCACTCTTTTCCTTTCTTATTTTCAGCTCTCTACTTTAGTCTTTTCTCATTTTCATTCCACTTTGTTTGTGCTGATAAGTCAGTGCAAAACTTTCCTTTACTTATAAAGCAAATGTTTAGTCATTGGCAAGATAGAACCAAATGACCAACTTCTGCAAGAAAGGAGTGGCACACAGATGGCAGCAGCTAAACAGATTCACCTAACTTTGGATGTTTACTTTGTGAACATCTGTACATGAAATAATCTTTTAGGCTTTTTTTTATACTCATTTAAAAAACTGGGTTAACCTAATCTCTAAGAGTTACTCACTTTGTAATACCTCAATTCAGAAGTGGTAGACCTCCATGGACCGGGAACGGAGGTTTGGCTGTTGTCTTCCAACAGCTAGATGTATCCCAACATAATTGTGTTACCCGTGTGGCTTTTCCAAACTCAGAACAAGAAGCTCACGCTGCCTCTAGAATGGCAGGATGCTGCATGTACAGTGGTCAGAAAAAAAAAATATATAGCTCAGATTAGTCTATTTTTCCACTACTGCTATTCTTCATGAATTAGAAAAATCTCAAGATCAATTTTCTGATTTTTTTCAGGCCAATACAGTGCTCCTTGATATTTTAGTTCATAATAATTTTAAGAATGTGCCCCTAGAGTTTCATAGTTCCTTCATTTTTTATTGGCAGTCAGAAAAACAACATACATTTATGTTTAATTTGAAATTCTCATTTTAAAATCTATTCCAAATAAAATTATCTTAGAGCAATAGGTTCCCTCCTAAAGGCACACTATGATACTATTCTTTTCTGAATTTTATTTTGCAATTAATTCTTTATTTCCTTAAGAAAAAGAAAAGAGTTAGTAATAATGCCAAGCTGACTGATCACTGCAATTACTTGACAGTGATGTTACTTCTAATTATCTTCCTTTTCATTTACTAAGTAGGATGGCAGGTTTTTTTAATTTCAGTGCACCATTCTCCCTAACTGTTTCTGTACTACCATTTTTTCAGACACCTCTTGTCGTTACCGACACCCGATCC
>NW_008611864.1:23846-24081 GCF_000691845.1 Merops nubicus | reverse complement strand
GGGAAATCTCAAAATCGCCGCCCCGTGAGGGTAAGGGAGCTAGCTGTGCCCGTGTCCGGCGCGGAGAGCCCCGCGGGGGCGTCGGGTCGTCCGAGAGCGAGAAAAGGAGGCACCACCTGAGAAATTTGAGGGGACACAAATTCGGTACCCTTTCAGCGGCGTTTCCCCCCGCTCTACCCGGTTGCCCCCTTTCCGCAGCCGATGTCTTTAGAGGTGGGTGCAGCGTGCCCTTCCC
>NW_008611864.1:9879-23815 GCF_000691845.1 Merops nubicus | reverse complement strand
GAGGCCAGACGGGAGATAAACTAGCAGATAAAAGGTGAATGGGTGTCGTGAAGTGAATAACGCGATCCGACGAGGTGCAGGAAGAACGGTGCGGAGTGCTCTACGCAGGCCAACGCCGCCCCACCTCGTCCTTCTCCAGGTGGAGGTTATCCCTTTCTCGCCGTCGTGATAAAGGGAGAGGAGACGCTGAGCGATTAGGCAGCTTTTTCAAGGTCATGGAGTGAAAAAAAAAAAAAAAAATTCTCAAGGGGAACAGACTAGAACAGTGTCTAGTTTGCGGGCCTCTGACTTGTGCATAAATGCCACCGCTGCTTTGGTGTCTTGCAACAGCGCTAATTTCTGGTTACAGTTGTCAAAACCTATCAAATTATTTTGGAAGAGTAACTTGCTTGATACAGTGCCTTCCCACAGGAGCCATAACACTGAAACTTCTGAGCCCAAGCTTTGAATGCTGAAATCAACCTCACTCTCCACCTCCCCCCACAGCAGCTTTACCGATGATCGTAGCTTACCTGGACCTCGAATTTCACCTCGGCTTTCTGGATGGGTGGGGGGGTGCCAGTGGGTTTAAGGGACAATTCTCACATTCTGCTTTTGTCCTAAAGTATCCCTGTTGCCCCGAGTAAAGTGACAGTAATTTAGTGCTTTAGAAAGAGCCAAAGGAAGCACCTTCACCTCTGAAGAATGATTTGCATCAACTAAAGCAGTCTTAGATGGGTGAAGAGATGAACGTGTGCGGCACAGATCAATGAAACTGGGAAATAATTGTAGTTGTGGCTGTTACCGATGAGTATCAATGTAAATGTCAGGACAAAAAAAAAAAAAAAAAGAGTAGACTAAGATAAAATTCTATGTCAAACTAGGACTTAACATGTCTTTTTTTTTTTTCCTCCCTTTTCCTTTTATTCTTAGATTTTAAAATTATGCTGGTACATAAGAAAGTCAGCCTAGAGCAAATATAGCATGGTAGTCTACCCTGAAAATAGAACTAAATTGAAATTATGTTCCTGGTTGTTAATGGCAGAACAAAGTGAAATAGTAATCTAGGATGCTGGTCACTGCTCCTGGAAATATGGTCTCTTTCTCCTGTGTCAGTCAACGATCGGTCCACACTAAGTGGTTCCAGTACCTCAACTGTAGCTCAGCTGTGTCTGTGCTACTACATCAGCACTTCTCCCATGCCCTTGATGTGCGGATCCCTAAACCTCTATCTGGCAATACAAGTGGAGTGAATTCAAACTTCTTGCCCATCAGGCTTGCTTTTCTTTATTGTCTGCCATAGACCCCTTGGAAGTGGTTTGCAGAGAGCTTGGACCTTTTTAATGCCTTTTTCTGCATGTGGAAGTAGTATTAGTCATAGTTTGCTGGCCTTGGGAATACTGTTTTGGATTTTATTTTAGCTGCCGGTAGTGCTTATCAAGAGGCACTTTTATTATGACACCCATTGATTAGTTCTACAGTTTAATGATATTTTAGGAACTAATCTGGAATAGCTTCCAAGCTATTTCGTAGGAGATCTAAGAATGCTGAGGCTCTGTTTGTTGCAACCTGCCCTATAAATATTTACACGGTCTTGTGTATTTCTCTGCAAGATGTTCAGTCTTTCTGTATAGGCACAATGAGTAGACTTTTTGTCTACTGGGATTAACCGAAAGGCCAGGACATTGGCAGAACTTGGTTTTGATGACTTTGAAACGTTCAGCTGCTTGTCAATTTGCCATTTTAATAAAATGACTCAATTTTATGCTGTGGAGTAAATAGCATTCACTTTCTTTAGTCATTGCAATAAAAATATTGAGTACTATTTTCTGAAGAAGTATCAAGGAAATCTTGTTAATGAAATTGTGATGAAAATTCTTACTTAGTCCTTTCCTTTTTCAAACTTAACTATATTTTTACTTTTTTTTTTTTTAAATCCTTCTATACTTCCTTTGCAAGTCGTTATAATTTTTAGTGCTGCTTGTTAAACAGGAATCTTGACCTTGTTTCTTTTTTCTTGTTCAGATAGCAGAGGAAGGAATCACCCACTGAGTTGTCTCTGTTTTTTTTTTTTTTTTTTATCCTTTCCTCCCTTTCCTCTCCACCTTCATATCATGGTTATATTGCATTTAAGATTATGCTACTGAAACTTCTTGGTGGTCATAAAACAATTTGGACTAAAGAAAGCATACTTCCTTTCTAGCTGGAATTACTCTTTTGCTATCTTAATGAGTGTTGCCAGTTTGTTCATTTGCATGTGCTTTATTTCTGTGTCTGGACAAACGGAAATGCTATTTTTTTTTTGGTATGTGACATTGTGTAAGTGTTCATGTAGAGTGTTTGGATGTTTTTATGCTTCCTTGTTTTAAAAGTTGAACTTGATTTCACGCATTTGGCTTTTAATCGTTCTGTCCTTTGCTTTCTTCCATATTTGCACTGGTTGCTTTTGCATAGGTCTAACTGAACTCTGATTTTTTTGGTTGTTGTTTTTTGCAGCTGTTAATACTCGTTATAAAGCATAGAAACATCTACTGATGTTTCTATTTTGGGATATAGCACAAAATATGTGTTGAAGTAACATCTAAATGCAAGAAGCATACTGTTGCCAGTGTATGCTCAGATGAAAATCTGGTTTTATTGGCCAAGTTGAATTGACGGTGTTATATTAGGAGATGTGAAGGTAATTGTTCCATTTTAGTGACTTAGGCATGGAAACAACATAGAGTGATCTCTATATAAAAGCTCGTGGAAACTAATTTAGCTAGTGGTACTTATGGAACTCTGATTCCAAAGTATGGTACTGCTCTTAATTAACAATCATGGCATGGTGTGTGCTAAGGAAGTACCATTATTATTTCTTGCATGGGAAGAAAATATTTAGGTTTTATTTGCCTTTCCTTCTTTCTGTTGTCTTTTTGGGATGCTGGCTCCTAGCTAGTGAAGGACTTGCATGGTATGGAGGTCATGAGCTGACACTGTTGTAAGGAGGCAGAAGTGGAGGCTCACCTTTGCCCAGCAGTAGCAAGGTGAGGGGCATAGGAAGATGTGGTGGTGAAGACCACTTACAGCTGAGCAGCACAACTGCTGCTGTCCCCCATTCTTGTGCAGGGGACAGAGCTGCTGTCACTGTGGTAGGGAGGAGGACAAGCCTTTGGAGGACTAATAGTCTGGGAAGTCTATATTCAATGAAGTATTATATTATCAAAGTAGAGACCAACTCTATTGCAACTTTTGCTTAAATATTAAGAACTGATGCATGGAAATCTATCAAAAAGTGTAAAAAGCTATTGGATTGAATTAACCTAATATTTTCAAATTTTTTTTTTTTAATTCTCACAACTTTTATTGGAAAAACTGATGCATTTTTAAAAATCTTAATGACTCACAACTGAACTTGGGTTATAACACTCCTGAGGCATATGTGAGAAGAAGGTATTTCAAGTAATAGCTGTGATCTGTGAAGCAATAAATTTCACTGTATTCATCACTATATTATGCCAGTGATAGCTACATTTTTTTACTCTTATTATTGCTTGTCATTAGCAAAATAGCATTATTTCTTTGCTTTTGAAGTTATGAAAGAAAAGCACACGTGATTTTGGGCCTTCTGTGTTGCTGGAAGTCCAGATGTTGGTTCTGCTCCACCTCTACTGGAGTAAAAGGAAGTTTTTGAAATTCAAAGGCTTGACTGCACATGAGTGATGAGTCCCTTTCATTATTTGAGTATACTTTTTCCAAAGCTAGAAGGTGTTACCAAGCCAAGCAGCAAGGCTCTGACTCCCTGGGCCCTGTCTCTTATACCTTCAAGCCTGCTGTGAGAGTGAGCCCCATTCCTTGCCTGAGGACCTTTGCACACTTTAACTCCACCAGCTCATATTAAAGTTCTCTTTCAGTTTTGTTTCTTCATATACACCCAGTAAAGTGCCATTGTAACTCATCAGACATCAGGAGGAATGACTGACAGTGGGAGGAAAGGATAGCTGTGCATTTCCACTAAACTCTTCTCCAACAGAGTGGGTTTATGATACTTTTGTACGGGTTCTGTTTAAATCTGTCTGATGCATGTAGTGAGTTAGAGGCCAAAGTCTCGGACTGAGATAAGACAGACTAGTCTCTTCTAGCTCTGTAGTTGTTGGGATGGGGAGGATTTGACAGGTCAGTTTGTTTCTCCGTGACCCAGCTTCCTTATCTATGAAGTTGTTGCAGTACCCTTGATGTATTTGTGAAACATTTTGAAATGTGTCAGTGATGCATGCTTAAGAAAACTAGATGATCTCAATATTGCATGCTATTCATTGATTTTTGCCTTAGATGTTTGCAAATGAATGGGAGCCCAGTAGTTTTGGCTTAATCTCTTTTTAATACCAGAAAATGTATATGTGTAATACCGTAGAAATTGTACGCACATATGACTTCCCTGTGTTTTGTAGTGCGCTAAGAGAAAACTTATTAACAAGAACTAAATTGGGAGAGATAGTTGAAAGCCAGTTAAGATTAACAGAGTTTTTTTTTTTTTTTAATCTCAGTTAATTAAAAAAAAAAAAATCCAAACCACAAACAAAAAAAACAAACACAAACAAAAAACCCAAACCAACTCCAAAAAAAGAGTGAGGAAGACTGCCATCTGCCAAGCCTTTCAAACGGCCTTGTAAAAATAATGTGTTTTTTTTTTTTTTTTTGGGTCTAGTACTACCTACCTGTTGGCTTACCTCAGAATCACCACCTAGTATTTATTCTTCTCTCTGCTATCACTAAACTTCCTAATCCTCTTTTCCCCCTCTCCTTTCCAGAGAACAAGGAATAAAAATACCTTCCTGTGACTTGTTACTTGTCCTTTAAGTCTGGGCAGAGCTACACTTCCTGACTCTGTTGTGAGAAGCTGCGTAAGAATGGATGCAACATAAAGCAGAAGTCCTGAAGCCTTAGTCACCAATCTGATGGACTTACTGTAAGTAGGTTAAGACTTGTTTTTTCACCTGTCTGCCATGCAAATAAAAGTTCATCAGTGCATTATTATTTACTTTTTGCTAGTGCCAGTAAGCAAATACCGGAATCGGCTTTCCTAAACTATCATGAAGTATTTGCACTCTCGAGGTGCCAAGCTGCTGTTGAAATCTGCTTCAGAGATATTTGCAGTTCAGTTTTGGGGGAGATGACACCTTGGTACAACTTCTAAAACATAACCTTATACTTCAGGCTGAATTATGCTGTGTCTTAATAAAACAGCTCTTTATAGACATGGCTTTCAACAGGGGTCATGGCAGTACGCCTGCGTGCAGGGTATGGCTCTGCAAGCTGGAGAAAGGTATTTCTCACTGCGTGACTGCATGACCTAGGCTTTTTTTTTCATGTAGAGTAACATTATGAGAGGACTCAATAGATTAAATTATTTATTAAAATGTTTGCTTGTGGAGGTGTATAACTGCCTATTTCAGAACTGTGGCAGCAAACATTTTGTGTCTCTCCTGTCTTTGCTAATCCGTGGTTTTACTTAATGTTAATGTTTAACTTTAAAATAAACTGCTATATGCTTGAAACATCTCATGTAGCTCCTCTCTTTTACTCTATTTGAAAAACTTTTGTATTAGTGTGGCATATTGTTTCCCTGCTGTGCTTCTCTCCTTGTTTTTGGTGTGATGGCTACAACATACAGCCAAGAAAACAATTGTTTGCAATGCAGAAGAGTGCAAAAGATGTGTCTTGGGGCTGCTAGCTGTGGCATTACCGAATGAGCTAGTTGAACTTGTATCTTCTGATGCTTTGTTCACATTCTCTTTTCTGTGTCATAAACCTCAGAGCGATACATGAGTAAGTGTTGAGAGAGGCAGAAGGACCTGAACTTGGTACTGACACCATGTGGGTTGTTGCCAGGATATTCTTTAACTTTCATTCTGTCAGCGAGAGTGAGCACTAACTTAATCTTCTTGGTTTGTGTGGCGCTCGTGTTAATGAATAGTTGCCACTGTATGATCCTCAATGTTGTATTGAGAGGCTGTTGAGATCCGATTTCATGCTGCACCTTAATTTGTACCCTCTGTTGAAATACTTCCGTTTTGTTGTTTCGTTTGGTTTGTTTTTTTTCCTCTTCTCCTCCCCCCCATCTCCTTGACATTTTTGCAAAGGAAAAGACAAAAAAGGTGGATGGAGCTGCTGGTTTTGATAGCTGTTTTGTTTTGTTTTGAAATATAGGTTTACACTTTACTTCCAAACACGTGAATTGTTTCTGTACTGCTGACAAAGGAAAGATGACCTCTACGGTAGTAAGTAAACAAAATGTTTCTCTCTGATTTTCTTTTTTTGACGAGCTCTTATTTTTTTACAAGTAAACAAGTGACAACCTATTGAGTGATGTCCTGGTTAACAAGTCTTTTAAAATGTGGAGTATTTGTTTTCTTTTCTGCAAAAAGGGAAAAATATACCATTAGGCAGGTGTGAAAGGCTTGAATTAAGTAGCACTTCAAGTGCTCAGATACTCCTGGGAGAGATTTATGCTTGCAAAGCTTATTTTGTAGTGGTAGATTGGAATGGCTTCTAACTTGTTCTTAAAGTTCTTCCAGGATAAATATTCCACAAGCTGTTGTAGATGAGTGCATTTTCAGAAACAGCCTAGGTATACCTGATGTTATCATAGGACAAAATGGAGCAGTCAACATTTATCCTAGACCTGGACAACTGCACACACAATTGCTGTCACCTGTCAGCATTTCTTTTGGTGATAGTACTGCTTAAAACTGTCCTTGCTGCCTATTTCTATCCTGTCATACGTTTCGGTGCATGATTTGTGCAGCTAGCTGCTGGGCTGAGCTCAGTAATTGTTGTTAGGTTGAGTTACTTTGGATCTCCATACACCTTCCGTCCTCATACTCTGTTATTTTTATTATTCAAAGTACGAGGTATTAGACGTGTGCTGTAATCTCTTTCTCAGTGTAAACTGGAGTTGCTAGTATGTGTTTGCATGTATGGTGTGTTTCTGCATTGGCTGAATTACTTAGTAGGGTTCTGAATGTAAAAGGCATCTGAAACCTATTTTGTCCTAATTGCAGTCTTGCCTCTTGTTTTTAATCTTCTCCTGTTTCCTTCCCCTCAATGTTATCATTTAGGCTCCACCACCGTACTATGAAAATCATGGCTTTCAGCCAGAAAACATTTATTCTGCCAGGCAGCCAGTAGGTGCTAACCCGTATCCACCATACTTCTCGACAAGTGCTCCATCTGTGCCAAGCTGTGTCCCAAGGGTTGTTACCCATCAGTCCAGTAGGCCAGTAGCAAGTTCTTCTGGGAGGACATGTGCATCAAGTAAGTTTTGTCAGGATTTCTTCCAATTTTATACTCAAGAAATTCCAAAGTAAGATAGCATATAAAAGGGATCTTCCCTTCTAACTCCTGTACTGATTGTACTTCTGTGTGAATGGAGAAGAAATAGCCGCCTGGGATGCCAGCTGGACACAAACCCAGGCAATTTGCAGGAAGGGTGGTGGAATTGAGAAAACCTGTCTGGCAAAAAAATATCTGGTTTTAATGTCAAGGAAATAGACAGGGCTGATGGCTTGAAATTACCTTATTTGTGAAGCTAATATATCTTTTTCTCCTTGCTTTCATTTCAGCTGTAAAGAAAATCATAATCATTATATTATCCATTTTAATAGTAATTTGTTGTGCAATTGCGGCTTTCTTCATCTGGTATTTTGGTAAGAGTTTTGTTTTTTGGTTTTATTTTTTTTGTTGTTCTGAAAGAAAAGATGCCCTAAACTTTTAAAGTTAGAAATATACATTTGTATCTTCCATTTTATGCTGAATTAAGGGCAGGAAACTCTTTGCTACCTATCTCCGGAGAGATGAACTAATATTGCTTCCTAATGGCTTAGTTTTGCTTGGAGTTTGTGTTTTGTGTTTTGTTGTTTTGTGTTTTTGGTTTTTTTCTTTTTTCCTCCCCTTTCTTTTCAATCAGCAATGCTGCTGTCACTTTCCTTTCATCAAGTAAATATGGTTTTGATGTTACATGATGTCATCAACTTTTTGACTCTTCTGTAGTGGCTTATTCAGCTGGCTTATCTAGAAAGCTCCAATCTATCTGGCAAAAGCAGATGCAGTGCAACTGTACAGTGCCATAGCTGTTAGTCAAGAGTAGTTTCACCTCTTGCAAGGTTTTTTTCACTGGAGGGTAGCTGGCACATGACTGTGAGTAGCCAGCGCATTCTGTGGTGCATGCCATTAGGGAAATCATTGCTGTGCAACCTCTCTGAAATAGAACTTGGTTCCAAATTTGAACTTCACTTAATTTCAATTAAAGGATGAAGGTTGAAGTAAATTTGTATACCTTAATTGCAAGAGTGTAAACTGTCAAGAGACGTTTTACTTTGGTAAAATGGGATCTCTCCTGGAGCAGAATTAATTGACATCTGTTGTATTTGTTTCTGTGACGCTTTAGCTTTAAAAGTGTGTTAACATTGTGTAAGCCCAACCTGTTTCACCCTTCTAAGCTGTACCACAGATGATGTGTTTGCCTTGGAAGTCATCTCCAACTGGGCTGACTGAGATCTGAAGCTGGACTAGAAAAACTCTGATCAGTTTGTCATTTGCTACCTTAATCTCTTTTTCAATGAAAAGCACTTTTCAAAGGAAACTAGAAACCAATTTGCTATGGTTTTAGGAGCCTCTACTAACTGCTTTCTTCCTCTCTTTCTGTTTATAAGTGTTATGTTTTGTCAGTGTAAAGCTGACTCCTTCAAGACGACCTTAATGGTGCTTGCTTATTCAGGGGAGGCAGTAGACAAAATCCCATCAGCTGCATCAGTGAGTTAATCTGACTGGTGATGTAAAGGGCAGAGCAATATATCTTCTGTTGTGTCAGGCTAGGTCTCCTCCCAGCTCTTGAATTCAAGAGCTCTTTCTGGTGTTAGTGCTATCGAAGTGGAATGCTCCTCAAGATGAGAATCAGCAGTAGTCATCTGAGGCTAGGCTGATGTTCAGACTAATGGCTGTGTTGCTCTCTCCTTGCAGTAGACAATCGTTGCATGAGCTCCTTAATAGAGTGTGGATCTTCAGGAGTGTGCATTCCACCCTCGCAGTGGTGTGATGGAGTGAGTCACTGTCCCAATGGGGAGGATGAAACCCGGTGTGGTGAGTGCTGGCAGTCAAGGTGGGGGACCTTCAGTCAACTGGAAGAGTTTTTGAGCAAATTGCCTTGTCCAAAGCTTGCCTAACTTAGAATGCGGCCACTTTAGCACAAGTAATATCCCTAAAATGGTTTAGGATGTTTGAGTGTTTTGAAGGCTACCCCTGATACTCAGTTTCCAGTCTAATTGAAAAACTGAAAGAAAATTACTGACTCCAGGGGTTTGAGCTGGTTTACCTTCAAATCATTTTTCAAACATAACCTTCAAATTAAAAGGTAGTACTTTTAATTAATTTGCACAAGGCATGTGCAAAACTAAATGTATCATCATCTCTGGAATGAACAGTCATTCTTGACTTCTTAGTAGAACTTCATATGATAAGACAAATCTGGTGGTCTTCAGTCTTTTTCCATGTATTTTGCATTCCTTCCTCTCCCAATAATGCTTCAACTACTTCATAACTCCCCTGTGTAAGAAAGCCTGGTCTGATCAGTATTTCCAACTGAGAAGATGCCAAGGGAAGCTTCAGTGAAGAGCTGAAGGTGGAAGGTGGTAACATCACTGATTTGTCCATTCCAAAGGTGTGGCATCTCGTTTCTCACAACTGTGTTGTGCCAGTGCCACTCTGGAAGACTTTGGCTTTGCTCTTATTCTCTCTCTGGGAACATTCATTCTGCACACGCCTCATGCAGGGTTAGCATTTACTGGCATATGCTTTAAAGCTGTTCCTCTCCATTTGGTTGAATGTCGTTATCGACACCCGGACCCCAGGATCTCTACCACCCAACCTCTGCCGTTGGGTACCATCAGCAGACACAGGCTTCAATGTGAAGGATGCTGCAAATGGCGTTTATTGCGCAGCTGCAATTGCTTATATAGCACAAGCCACACCCACAAGGCCCCTCGTGGGCAGTCTGAGCTTTCCGTTACATCGCGAGATCTTCCGCACGCCGATCCCTGCCTAGGGCGGGCTCTGCTCACCACAACAGTTGAATAATAGGATTTTGGAGAAGCTTGTTCAATCTCTTCTTTTGCTTGAAAAATTTATATTAAATTCTTGTGCAAATAAATACATAATGGGGCATGGAAGGCCGGAGCTAATTGTTCCTTGTTACATTGTTTCTCTACAAAAGCTTCTCTGAAGAAATTTAGTGTATTAAAATATGAAATATGTTACAGTAGATTATATTTTATTTATACGCCCTATATGATATTTAAAGAAATACATGGTTGCTTAGATAAAATAAGAAAAGTGGCTATTGCAATCTTTTGTAGTGGTAGAATGTGAAGGAGAATTTGAATCATAAAAGCTGAAATGAGAAGATGAACACTGTCTTGTACATTTGCATTTTTAAATTGGTAGTTCTTTTGAATTGCATTACACAAAAGAATTAATTCATTGTGATATTTCTGTCTACTTTATATTTTCTCAGAATTTGAGTAGAAGGAAACATTAACACCACTACTTACATGCAAGCAAATATTACAGTAAAAGTACTTTTAAGTATAGGAAGAGCAGTAATATAGCAAGTGGTGTTCTTGATTTTTTTTTTTTTCCTTCTTTCTTTTCTGGCAGTTAGACTTTTTGGACCAAACTTTATCCTGCAAGTTTATTCACCTATCAGCAAATCCTGGTATTCTGTTTGTCAGGATGGTTGGAATGATGATTATGGGAAGACTGCATGTAAAGACATGGGCTACAATGTGTAAGTCTAACCTTCGTCAGCCTTTGCACACTCACAGAAAGATTAAAATTTCCCTCTTGCTCTTTTTAAGAGTGCACATCTGAAACAAAAACCCTTCGGCAGTCTAGTTCTTGTGAACCTAGGTGGTTCTGATTTTAACAATGGTAGCTTTTACCCAGTCAAAAGAAAATGTTGCTTCAACAAGTAACAGGGTCTGGCACACATGCAGTAGTTACTCAGTGGGGTCACTTGTATCCTATACATTCACTTGCTTCCGATCGTTATAATTACTCAATAACATCCAGTCTGACTTGGCCTGTCATCATCAGTGTTACATTGGAAGCCTTGGTCTTCTGAGGATACAATTCGACGGGAGGAAATGGGTTCAAGTTGTGCCAGGGGAGGTGTCAATTGGATATTAGGAGGAATTTCTCTACTGAAAGAGTAGTGAGGCATTGTAACAGGCTCCCCAGGGAGGTGGTGGAGTCACCATCCCTGGAGGCATTCAAAAGACTTGTAGATGTGGCACTTGGGGACATGTTTTAATGGTCATGGTAGTGTTGGGTGATGATTAGACTTGATGATCTTAGAGGTCTTTTCAAACCTTAATGATTCTATGATTCTATAACACCAACTTGTGTCGAGGATCACCATAATGTTTGTGGCCCTAAGTGTTGTCCACATTCTCCATGTGTAACGCCACAGTCTAAATTATTTGGCAGCTGAAATACTTGGTGTTGCTTCTCTTTAATATATACAAATACTGCGTTCCGTTGTGTATGGTGTAATGGAGTGAATTTCTTGGCCAGACAGGTACAGGTAGAACTTTTGTGTGCCTGTGCTTGATTGTGGCACTCTGAATTCAGGTGTCTGAACCAACAGTGACCCCAGTACTTCCAACTCCAGTAAGACAGCCCAACAGGAACTACACAGAGCTGGTCCTCAGCTAGAAAGCCTGGCAGAAGAGCAGCACTTGCTACACCTCTCATTGTCCCACAGAAATGTGGCTGTCATGACTGATTGGATGTGAACTTTGCTTATGCTGGATAAACGTACCAGCAAAGGCATCTCTTTGTCTTGCCCTGTTTAATGAGGCTGAAGATTCCTACTGTGCATGCATGTTAGATAAAAATATTATTTTAATCTGGTAACTCTTCAACGGGTAAGAGAACTTGACAAACGTTTAAATAGTACAGACCAGAGTGTCTGGCACTCTACTACACCACCAGGTTTCTGTGTTTAATTTAGAAATAGATAACTAAAAACTAATGTTGCTCATGGCAGAAGCTCTAGCTTGACTCAATTTCTTATTTGTCTGAAAACTGAAACTACTGGTTTTCATAATGGACTTTCTGTTTTGTAGAGATTCATATTACTATAGTCGAGGAGTAGCAACCGAAGTCAGCTTTAAAAGCTACATGAAGCTGAACACAAGTGCTGGGAATATAGACTTGTACAAAAAGCTGTATAGCAGGTATATTGGTTTAATACAAACTTCTTTCCTTTTATCAAGGGTCTTTGTAGCTGTTGTAAGAGGTGTAGCTTCTGTCCATAGCACAGCGTGAGCACATCTTTCAATGGGGATTGCATTGTGGGAAAGAGACTTTGTTTTTAATCTGGTTGCAACAAATATTCGCCCTTCTATTTAAAAACAAAGCTGTCATTTTTCCATCCTTTCTCTCCTCTTTTAAACGAGATGTCCCACCCTGTTCCCTCCATGCTGTCTAGAAGGTTGCCATGCCAAAGACACTTTTGTAAGACTTTTTTTGACCAGAGTCTGAGCTTGTTTCTGTATGTTGATGTGATCTGTAACACGTTCACAGCAGATACTACAGCTTTTCTTTTTCAGTCACATGAACACATAGCATGCAAATTGCATCCTTCACTGCTGAAAGTATTGGTTTTATGCTCATGAATCAACTGAAGTGTTTAGTTTCTAAACCTGTAGACTGTTGTGCCTACAAAGTTCCCATGGCTCCCTTGTTTAGGTTTTTACACAATTACTTCATAAATCAGCTCAACTTTTTGTCATGTTGTTCTTCATGTTGTTCCTCAGTAGGCTTACAAACCTCCTGTACTAGTGACTGCAGTCCTTCCACATGAGTTCTGGTGAATGCAAAGAATGGTGGAAGCTAGATGGTTGCTGAGAGGGTGGCTGGAGAGAGTGAAGAAAGGAGGGAACCCTCAGCAAGAATGTGAGGGTGAAGGCAGGGCACATAGTTGGAAAGGGTAGGAAGCAGCTAGAGGGTGAACTTTTCCCACCGTTTGCTTTACTGTGTGGTTGAAATCCTGGGGGCTTTTAATTTTATTTTTTTTTTATAAATTTCTATTGCAGTGATTCCTGTGGATCAGGAAATGTGGTTTCTCTGCGCTGCATAGGTAAGTGTGTTTCTCAAACTTCTGCTTGTTCATGCTTTGAAATAAACTGTCTCGGAAATCCTTTTGAATCTGCATAAATAGTTGCCAACTTTGGATGGGCAGATATTTTAACTTGGGTTCCCAAGTTTCAAATGGGGCTGTTTAAGGAGCAGGATGGGAGAAGAGACAAAGAGGACATTGGATACCCAGCTGCTTTTGTCTTCACTGCCCTTTTGCCTTTGGTGAAGTCCTGTAGCCCTCACCCAGAAGTAGTGGTGGGACGTTTGTGGTGCATCCACTCTTGAACATGTGGTCATCAGGCAGTGCACTCCTGACAGTGATGGCTGTCATCAGGCGACTTCTGGTTGTTGTCTGTTTTGTTGCACAGCACAAAGGCATGTGTCTGTGTGGCGTGCCAGAGATGCTTGAATACCACACTCCAAGGTGTCATGAACCACTGGTTTGTGGTTTTGGAGAATGGAGGGCAGCAGCTACCAAATACTCTTCTTGACATGGGAGACTTGGGATGTCGGTGTCCGGGGCAGGGGCCTGAGCTGCAGTGTGCTGAACACCAGCAGCGCAGGAGCTGGGCGTGATCTGCGCTCCCCTCGGCTGATGCAGCCTGAGTGGCAGAAGCCTTCTAGACCAGCTCTCTCTTTAACTAATGCTTCTGTGTGTGTAACCGACTCCTCAGAGTGCGGCCTGGCTACTAAGAGCGTGAGCATCATGAACAGAATCGTGGGTGGCAGCGGGGCGGTGCTGGGGCAGTGGCCGGGGCCGGGCAGGCTCCGCGGGGAG
>NW_008611864.1:0-9811 GCF_000691845.1 Merops nubicus | reverse complement strand
TGCGTTGAGAGGTTGGTCGCCCACGGTGGTGATGGACTGCCTGGTTTGTTTCTCAAAAAATTATTTTTTTTTTTTTTTCCCTTTTGGGCTGAAATGCACAGATCTACTTGAGTCTCTCAACTTCCTGCTTTAAAACTGGATTAAACACCATTCCTTCCCCTCCTCCTGTCTTAAATGCAGGTGCTAGGGTACAGTATTTTGTGTATGTAGCAGTGTGGGTTTTAAGTATCAAGGGAAAATTTGTTCTGGAGGAGGCTGGCTGCAGAGCGTCTATCTATTTTCAGGGAGAAAACTGTATTTTGCTTGTTAAAGGTGGAAATTAAATTGGATGGTGGTGTTGGACACAGATATCCACCCCATTTAGGAGCTAAACTCAAGACACCAAACTTAATGCCAGACAGTACAATGTTTTCATGAAGACATTGAATTGCAGTGTAAGGTGGGAGGGGGGAAAGACAGAAAGAAAGAAAGAAAGACAAAGCCAACAAAACTGTAGATATGATCATTTTAAAGATGTTTGTACTGTTATTTATTTCCTCACACCTTCATGCCACAGAATAGTAAAGCCCAAATCAGTATTAAGTGTAGATCTTATCCAAGGATCACATAGGGATCAACAAGAATAATAGCTGGTGTTTTGTACATTTTTAACCTATAAAGGAGAGTTGAAGGTGTTGTGCTATCTTGTGTACAATGGCAGAATATGCTTAAAAGGTGGTCACTTCTGTTGGTGGGAAGACTCACTGAGCAAAAAAATTTTAATGGTTGGTTGGCTGGATCTCGGTTTGAAGCTAAGCCAAGGAAAAATAACTTTGTCCTTAGCCCTGAGAAAGGAATGCAAGTACTTATTTTTTATGTGATGATCTTATCCCTCCTTCATCTGATTTGAGCTCTATAGTATGTAGAAGCTTTAGAAATGGCAACCAAAGCTATAGCTGGCATAAAACTGATTTTAGGAGTGACTTGCAAGTGCTACTGCTTTGGCAGTTCTCATGCAGGGTTTTTTAACACTTGTGGGAAGTTTTCTACTGAACATTTGTAAACTGTGCTGGGGCACTTGGCGCTGCTTAAATTACATCTAGTGAGCATGCCTAATATATAAAAAAGCACCACCAAAACTAGACAAAAAAACTCAAACAAACACACACAACCCTGGCATTTTCATGATAGTGACATTTCTTCACTAGATCATGTTTTTTACTAATTCTGGCTTCTGCTGCCCTTGCATGCTTTTGATAGTACATGTGAGTGATACCACTGACATGTGAGACCTCTGAAATAACTGCTTGATCCCTCAGCCATGGAAATCAATAGACTTCAGTGTTGTGGTCTCAGACTATAATTTGCTGTGCTGAGTGACTAAGGGGATAGACAGTAATAAACCCATTTCAAATATTTTTTTGGACATATTTATGAAATTAAAGTCAGGCTTTCCTGAAATTAGACGTCTTGCAATTTTTTTTTTTACCCTATCCTTCAGAAATGGTAGTAAAATGCACGTGTTCTTGGTCGCACATGCATTTGACTACTGTTTCTGAAGACAATTTTTTGAAGGTCATAATCTGTGACTTGTTAGAAGGTTCACTTCTGTGGTAACTTTTTTTTTTTTTTTTTTTTTCTGTAGACGATTTTCTGACCCATTTGGCTGGAGGGTTTATGCTGGGATTCTGAATCAGAATGAGATGCTCTTAGGAAAAGGATACAGAGTGCAACAGATAATTTCCCATCCAGATTATGATACAGATTCTAAAGACAATGATGTTGCCCTCATGAAGCTAGAGACACCCCTGAGTTTTACTGGTATGTATGCTACTCTTAAGGCAAAAGTCCAATGGCAATGAGTACACATCTTAAAACTTCCAAAGTTTATCAAGAAATCCTTGTAGATTATGGGAAGAATGTAAAATGTGGGTAGAGACACCTTAAAGACAGGGTAGAGGTAGAGAGGCACACCCTCTGATTTTCTCAGTGGGATTTATTTAAATCTAGTGCATGATAAGGGAGTTTGGGCTCATCTCAATAATTTACTTTTATGCCAGAATGCTGTATGGTGCTTAAATAGTGTCATTGCTATATGTGCAGACTCAGGATTTAGGGTGGAGCAAGCCCTAAGTAAACCCTAAACTGAGTTACATCAAATAACAACTGGGAAAAAAACCCGAAACCAACCCCAAACCCAAACATTACAAGAAATTCCTTTCTTAAAAGTAGATGCAGGTTGTTTGTAAGCAAGCAGTAAAAAACAGAGGACAAAGCATTATTTAAACTCAAAGTGCTTCTTGTGTACAGGTCCTTTATATTTCAGTGGGTCAGTTTCAAGATACTAGAAGTAATCTGGAGGGGCTTTTCTGCTGCTGAGAGCAGGGAGGTGGTCTGTTGACCAGATTTTTGTTTCACACTTATTGTGTATAGGCATTGAATCCTGCTTGCATTGTGATTATTTTCAGCAGGCTTTTGCAAAGAGGATGCAGAAGAGGTAGTTGTCAGAAGTTTTTCTTTGTCCTCTACTGATCAGAAGAGCTGGTGTTAATGACTACTTTAGTTAGTTCTATCTCAATGCATCAGGCTATTAACTGTGCCTGTTCCTCCAGTTGAGGTGAAGATTAGGTAGCCATCTGGGAAAGGGCAGCTGGTAAGCTTTTTGCTACTGCCTCCATTGCACAGTATTGCTTATCTGCAAGGAAGGTGAAGTACAGAGAAAATCATGGGGTGTGTGTATTTAAGTGGTGGTCATACTGAGATGTTTCATATACGTTTATTCTGAATTGTGTCTGGAGATCTGAGATTACAGATGTCACTGCATTTGTTTTGTAGATACAGTACGACCAGTTTGTCTGCCTAATCCAGGAATGATGTTCCAGCCTAATCAGCAGTGCTGGATATCTGGATGGGGAGCAGAATACCAAGGAGGTAAAGAGTGGCTCTGGAATATGTTGATCTTCTACATAAACCAGTCCTCTTCAGTCTACAGATAACCGTTGCGTCGGCTGATAGGGCAGTTTAGGGCAGACCTGTTGAAGGGTTATTTTTTTTCACTCATTTTACAGCCACTAGTATTTGCATAGGGCATCTTGTCTCAAAGCAAGTTGTGATGCGTTTCATTGAGCAGGCTGCAAAGGAGCCTCAGATCAATACCAGGAGCCAGAAATATTCACACAAGAAACAGTTCTGTTTCCCTGCTAGCAAGGCCACCTCTTCTGTACCAAAGTTTGCTGTATGTCAAACCAGTCCTCTGTGGACATGGAAAAGGGCAGGAGCCTGTCCTTTCCACCATCTCAACCTAAAATAGCATGATGCAAGCAACTTTTTAAGAAGTGAAAAGGAAACAGGGGAAAAGTTTATTTCAGTATGAGAAGGTACTGGGCAGGGAGGGGGCTGGTGGGGACACTAGACCCTGAATATGGGAATTACTGACAGCTTGTGGTGGACCATGAAACTGGGGAGGTCCTCTTCACCCCTTGCAGACTTCATGTGCTTTTAATAGCACATGGTAGATAATACAGTTGACTTGAGGCTGGAGTAGGCAGGTAGGTGTCCACTGGCAGCAAAGCAGGATAAGTCACTCGTGTCTTGGAGGGGAGTTTTAACGTCACAGCTGTCTCTGTGATGATCAGTACATCTGAAGTCTCCATCCCGGTGTTTCTTGTAAGCTTATTTCATCTTGAATGGTGTTAGCTGCTGGGATTTGTAACAGCAATGTAATATGATGCTTGTTCTAATTTTATCTTTGTATGTGTGTTTTTGTGCATGTTTCAATTTTAGGTAAAACATCAAATAACTTGAATTACGTTATGGTGCCCTTAATAGAACATGCTAGATGTAATTCTGTCTATATCTATAATGGCATGATTTTGCCTACAATGATCTGTGCTGGATATCTAGGAGGAGGATATGACTCCTGTCAGGTAATTAATCCTAATTATCGCCTAATAATGATGTGATTTCTTTTTGAGGTCTTACTAATAGGTATTTAAAATAATTTATTAATTACAAGCAGATTCTTATGGAAAAAAAAAATCAAAAATTAACTAACATTTCAGTTGGGGTTCTAGTTCCTTTTGTGGTGCATCCCTTTAAAAAGGGAGAGCTGTTGTTTCATGTTCTGAATGGCTGCCAGTGCTGAGTTCTTGCTAAATACCCAGAGAGGGTGAGGCAGTCCTTCTTAATGCCTCAAGGATATTTTGTTATCTGGCACTTGAATGAATGCTCTTCATAATCACAGAGCTACCCTAGCATTATGCCTGTGGACAGGAAAGCCAATAATGCCCATCTCATTTAGTGCTTTGGGTAAACAATTTTCATCCCGCTTGTAAGCGGTCATCATTTAATACTGCAATTGCTATCACATTTTAGTGTCTGCCTTAAAATGGTGCTTAGTTTTTTGAAACTTAACCTTTATTCCTGAAGTGAAATGGATTGTGTCTTTCCCGGTGGCCAGGTCACTAATAATGTGCTTGTATTTTGTGCAGGGTGACAGTGGAGGTCCGCTAGTAACTAACAAAAACTCCGTGTGGTGGCTGGTTGGAGATACCAGCTGGGGAACTGGCTGTGCTAGTCCCAATAGACCTGGAGTGTATGGGAATATGACTGTATTTACAGACTGGATTTATAAAAATATGCAGGTAAAAGATTTGGGTGTCTTTAACTTCAAATATCCCAACTCCTGAAACTTGATTTTTATTTATAAGAATAAATGTTACTTGTCTGCTAGTGAAGCTATTCTGTTGAGAAGCATCTAAGAAATGGATAAGATAGTCCGTCAGCATAACTTGAACTTTTTTTTTTTTTTAAACAGGCAAACAGATGACAACGCTGTCTGTTCTTCTTGCTGGCTGATGTTTTTGAGAAAAATAGTAAATGAAAACATGGGTGCCTGTGATATTTATTCACTTTGCAAATGATTTTTTTTTCCCTCTTTGAATTTTCTTTTTAAAAATAACATGAAGGATTGCACACTCGGTTCTGTGCTGGCTACAGTGACTGATCTTAATCAGTGAAGGATTATTACAATGAGCACCTTTCTTCTTTTTGTGGTGCCTGGCAGAATGTCATTCTGCCAGCTGCGTGCTGAAATATCTCTCTTTAGTTGAGTAACTTTTTTTACTTGATAATCAGGCACAGGCTTATAATGGCAATTTAAATCACAATTTAAGATTTTCGTAGAAGGATGCTGAGACAGTTGGTTTAGTAGTATTTTAAATTAAATGTTAAGTAATGTGAATGTTGAATCTCTGAGCTGCTGGTTGGCAATTTAAAAAGAAATTAATGTTTTTTTGGTATATATGATGGAAAGTTTTCATGCACTATGGTAGAGGCACAGAAAAAAAACCAAAACCACAAAGCTGTATATTCAGGTAGTTAAAAATCCTCAGGATCTCAATGCAGTAGTTATCCAAATCAGATTGTTCAAAGGGAGACCAGTCTGACTGTCTCAGTAAATAAAAGTGCTGTTCTGCCATATATACTGCTCTGAACCCAGAAAGAGCAAGACCTGCCATCACTCCTGTTACAGGCTACAGAGAGGGGTGCTCCGGAGCTGTAGCAGGAAGCTGTGAGCTGCACATATCGAGGCTGACTCAAACTCTCCCCACTGTGAAAGGCAAAGTTTTCCAGTAAGGCTGTGTTACAAGAGATGGACCTCTGACTGCAGACACTTGTACAGAGGATGGATGTTTTATACAAAGAAAGACAAATATGTGTTTCTGTGTAAACAGATGAACTACCTCATTCACCAAATTTGGCTTTTAATTCCTTAGAACTCTCCTTTATGTACTTGCATACATGTTTTTAGCAAAATGTAATTGATATCAGAGTGCCACCTCAACTAGGATTTTGAAAATAATTTATGATCATAATACAGAGGATCAAAAAGCCATACCATGTCACTTTTTTTAAGAAGGATAAATCTTTTGAATGAAACAACTTTTACTAGTCTTGTTTTCTTTTTTGGTACTGAAATGCAATCTTCCATGTAAACACTACACCAAATAAATGTTTTGTTTTGTTTTTCAAATGGCTTTCCTTAGTAGTCATTATATCTGTGTGCTTGAATTATTATTATTTTTAAGTGGTCGCTGGATTCAGTGCCTGAAGTGCTTTGAGAATCAGATTTAAAAAAAAAAAAAAGACAACGCCAACAATAGCAACAACAACAAAAAAAAAAAAAAAACAAAGTGAAAGAAAAAATACAGGAGGGTGATCCAAGAAATTCTTTTAATTCCAGTATTTTAGGTGCTTGAACAAACACCGGGAAAGAGAGATAAATGTCCAGAAATGTTGGTTTTCTTTAGTGGTTAGATCTGATGAAATCAGTGACTTGTGAAATTGAATTAAATGAGGAAGCTTAGCCTAAAGGCAGTGCATTGAGAAAGTCCCACCCTATTTTGTTACTACATCTCATACTGCCTGAAGCAATGTGACCTGCCTCTCTAGGTGTGAGACAGGGTGTTCTCAATAGCCCATGTGCATTGAGTGCACCTTGGGGGATACCATGAAATAGCCAACAAGTTTGAAGTACTTCCAAAATAGAAATGAAAAGTGGTATCAGGCTTTTATATGGCTTCTGACCTGCAGCACTGCAAGTCAATACCAGCAAAACAACATACTGAAATGGGGAAAACTGGTACAAGCACATATTTTTTTCAGCTGAATGCAGACATTACCCTTGCTACACAAAGCATAGCTTTGCCCATTAAAATAATTCCTCCATATGAAAGATGTCATGAATATGGCATGCAGTGTTATATTTTGGACTGGCTTCTGTGCAATGCAAGAGCTTTTGGAAAGGTTCTCATTACTTTGGGGAGGAGAAGGGCAGTAAGCCACATGCTGAAACACTCTTCTAGTGTTTAACATCCTGGGTGGTTTAATCCCTTTTGGATATTCAAATTCTGCAATCTGTTGAACAGCCCATCAGCTCCAAAATTTCAGGTGATGCTCCAGGCACCCAAAAGAGACTCTCAGCCTTTCACTACAAATTGGAGAACTGAAAGAAGGGGATCAAAGCCAGCAACATCCTGTGGGTGTACTGAGGTTCTGAAGTTAGCTTCCTTTTCCCTCTAGGCTGGAACTGTTTCCTACTCTTGGTTTCCCCCCCCCCCCCCCCCCCCCCCACTCCCTGGGCTGGGACTTGACAGTGGTGAAATCCTGCAGAGTCGTCTTTCTGGTGATGGCAGGAAAGGGGAAGGAGGGGATTGCTAGGGTTGTGCAGCAAATTTCATTAAGTAACGCTGGCTAGATAATTTGATTTCTACAGTTTGTGAGTTATACAGCTGAAAGCCCTCATCCTCATTTAAAGAAAAAAACCAAACAAACCAAAATTACAGTTCTTAGAGCTCTAGCCTTTTAATAATGATTTCAGTGATTATACGGAGTTCAAACTAGGATAACATTGATTTAATAACAACTTCCCCAGTGACTGAGAGAAGTGTTAAAGGTCTGTGCTGATGTCACATTCTTGTGGAATTTTATGAATAAGAATACCAGCAAACAGAAATAGAACAATAAAAATGAAGAAATCTATGAGGTGAAATCTCTCAGGTACTGGCAGGCCTTGGTGAGACGATCAACTCGCCGACTAAGGTAATTCCTATGTTTAGCAGCTTCACTGTCTTCCTGAAGGAAATGGTTTAATTTGTCTTTTTCTTGCAAAAGATGTAACATTGTGGTCTGTAGGATATCCCCGAAGTCATGAACAGCAGAAGATAGGATGATCAGAGGTATTTGATTGGAGAGGCGTTTACTTGCTGCCTGCAAGAAGGAAAAAAAAGTCAGAAGACTCGTTTCCCAAAAAGAAGTAAAAAAGGAAGGAGCTGTAGGTAACACACACATTTTTAGTATTGTATTGCATTTCTGTTCAAGAAGTGAATACTTCTAGGAACTAAAAAGTTTGCCATTAATCTTTTTTGTGCCTGGAGATCTAAAAATTGATCGGGTGTTGTATCAGGTGTTGCTTTTTTCCCTCGCCAACCTAAACCAAAGACAGGCTGTTCATTGTTTAACTGCTAGCTATCATTGGTGAGAGTTATACGAGGATATACCTGATTAATAGCTCTTGTAAACAATTTGTGGCATCAAAACCATGTTGTCTGAACACTACTAATCTGCTATGGTACAGTAAAACAGTAGTTTTTCCCAAAGGTTGTAAATTCCTGTATTTAGATGGTATTTCTGATATAGTTGTCCTTTTTGTGTAAGACAGCTTTGGAGTAACCTTTAGCCTTAAGGGAAAAAATCTGCAGCAACAGTGAGACCAGGCTGTGCCCATATATTGATAGCTCTATGAGATAAATTTCTACTTAGCCTGACTGTCTGGTCTAGTTATTTATGCAAATTGAAACAGATTGACCTAAAGAGCTTTTGGGGCCCTTGCCCCAGATGCATTCATAGGACCTGGGGACTTGGCTGGTGCTCTTGAGCAAAAGATTAAAATCTCCAAGGCTGAGAGTGAGCTGCCTCCAGCGCTGCAATTGAGAGAAGTGCATCTTTCTTTTTGTGGCACCTGACTTGAAAATGGCAATGGGAAGACCAGGTAGGGGCAAATTTGATTTTTAAGTCCTATAGGGTTTAGGCAGCCCGTTCCCAGAGAAGTCTAAGGTTTTTCTCACTTTACGTACCTCTGGACCTCAGTGGCTGCAAATTGTTTTTGTACAAGGATGGAGTTGAGCTCAAGCTGAAAAATAACTTAAGACTGGATGTTCAGTTCTTCTTTCTAGTTTGCAAAGATCAGGTCAACAGCAAACAATTCAGCTGACTTGGCTAAAGCACTTACTGAGCCTATGCATTCTCTAAGCACTACTGACCATGGTGAGAGAGAGCCTGGGTGCTTTAAATATGTTTTTCTGGAGCCATACCCAGAATCCTGATAGTTTTGCCATAGGTGACACAGATTTCATGCATGACATTTTCAAAGGGCATGCAAACTTAAGATCTTCCATCTCATTCAAGGTGTACTTGCCCTTTGCTAAGTCCCATGGAGGTACGATGCCCTGGCATTTGTCATTGCTGAAACCGGTTCTTAGGACATTTACAAAAATGGGTAACTACCCTAAGCTGTTTGTCTTAGAGCAGAGAGTAGAGCGAGGTGGGAGGGAAGAGCTCATGCAGTTCTGCCTTTGTCTCTTGTTCTCTGAGAGTCAATGGTTTTCTCTCCAACAGTCTGAGCAATCTGAACATTTAATCACAGAATTTTGGCAAGACCTTGCTATTGAAATTCAAGGTGAGCTGCTGCCTACTTTACTGCCTTACTGATATTGAACTTGTTGCTTCCGAGGGAGTTTTATGAAACAAAGATCAAAAGAAAATCCTGATACTCTGTTCTCTTTAATCTCTTTCTTTAACAAGATCCTTTGTTAAAACATCCCATTTGTCTTCAGAGACTTAGCTTCTGTGGGGCTATATGCAATACAGCACACACACTCTGATCTCTACAGATAGCTGAATATATTTTAACATTTCATTATCGCTCCTCCTGCTGCATAAGCTTAGGATGTGACTGCAAGTCACTGACACCACTTTCTGCTGACATCAGGAATATGCAGAGAGGCTCGAGGCTGACCTAAGCTGACCTAAGTTCTCAGATGTGGGCCCAGACACCAACGTGCTGCACATGATATTGTTAAGCTTGTGGAAACTAGTGTTATTTGAAAACCATGAAATGAATTTGCAGTGGGGAAAGCAATCCTAGGCCTGTTGCTTCCTTTGCTGTCAGCTGAATATCAATAACTTCTAATTATAGGGCCAAGGGCTCTTCCCCATCTTATCCTCCCCTCCATGCTGGTAAGTGACTGTCCTTTCCACCCCCCTGCCCCCG